>NW_024747238.1:0-52500 GCF_018991925.1 Homarus americanus
TTCAGGTCGGGAGGCTCCCCGCTACGCCCCTCCCAGGAGAGTCTATGGTTGAGTTCTGTGTCTCCTGGTGTGTACACAACAGCGAGCACTGCCTATATAACACTAATATATAATATATCTATCAAAATGTTATTGATGGTTTTCATGAAGGTTAATAAAATTATTTTATTATAATATTTTTAATACATCCTTTAAGGTGTAGGATTACTTCACCCTAAATTTTCTTACATATTTTTAATATCAAGTTGATTTTTGTCCTTTCTACCATGAAATAATTACATATATACATTATATTATTAGAATAAATATATATTGTAGATTTGTTCAACAGTGAAATTAATTTTAGTCTGAGTAAAATGTTAGTGTAGGACAAAGTTTACTCAGTACACATGTATGGGTAGAAGACTAGACACTGTCAGCAGACACTACACACAAGTTAGAAGCCTTTGATATGGTGCAGTACTAGAGGAGAGAACTAAGAAAGATTAGAACTGACCAAATTAAAAAGATAAATAAAGAAATATATAAATTAAAACTAAGATACTTTGACCATATAATTAGAGATGAAATAAAAGATATATTAATTAATAAGATAGAAGTTAAAAGGTTCAGAGAAGGTCAGGTGGAGGACAAATGAATGAAATTATAATCAAACATATTTATAGAAATTTTCCTCTACATCAATATAGTTCGGGTATTTCTATATACGCCTCCTATAGCTATACATCCTTATACACTAGGTTGATGATGAAGAGTTAACGTAGAGAGATTCTGTATAGGCTGGTGTCTAGTGTTGCGTCATTGCGTCATTTGTCTCGTAGGTCATGTTGATATTAATATTGAGGTGAGAGTCAGGTGTAGGACGCAGGTGAGAATGTTATTGATGATAATGCCTTCCTAGTGATTGATCGGTTGGCTCCTGGTTATAGTAGGTCCGTCACCTAACTAACCTAACCTACCCAACCCTAACCTAACTCCCTAACCTAACCTAATGTGTGTCTGTGTGTTAGTAGTTTGAAAACGGTCCTCAAAAGGGTTAAATCATCATCATCAAAGGGTTAAGTCATTTTCTTCAAAGGGTTAAATCATGGTCTTCAAGGGATGAATCATGGTCCTCAGAGAGTTAAATCATGTTCCTCAAAGCATTAAGTCATGGTCTTCAAAGGGTTAATAAAAGTGAGGGAACAGCCGTCCTCCACTAAGATCCAGCACCATTATCCACTTCCTCCACCAATAAGTCGAGATCCTCCACCATTATCCACCTCCGACACTTTTATCCACCCCCTCCACCAATAGGCCGAGATCCTCCACCAATAGGGCGAAATCCTCCACCAATAAGTCAAGATCCTCCACCATTATCCACCCCTCTACCAATAAGCCGAGATCCTCCACCAATATCCACCTCCTCCACCAATAAGTCGAGATCATCCACCATTATCCACCTCCTTCACCTTTATCCACTTCCATCATTATCCACCTCTTCCACCAATAAGTCGAGGCCACCACCATTCACCTCCTCCACCAAAAAGCCGAGATCCTCCACCAATAAGTCGAGATCATCCACCATTATCCACCTCCTCCACCTTTATCCACCTCCTCCATGATTATCCACCTCCTCCACCAATAAGTCAGATCCTCCATCATTATCCACCTCCTCCACCAATAAGTCGAGGTCCATCACCATTATCCACCTCCTCCCTTTTATCCACCTCCTCCATCATTATCCACCTCATCCACCAATAAGTCGAGATCCTCCATCATTATCCACCTCCTCCACCAATAAGTCGAGGTCCACCACCATTATCCTCCTCCACCTTTATCCACCTCCTCCATCATTATCCACCTCATCACCAATAAGTCGAGATCCTCCATCATTATCCACCTCCTCCACCAATAAGTCGAGATCCTCCACCATTATCCACCTCCTCCACCAATAAGTCGAGGTCGATCACCATTATCCACCTCCACTTTTATCCACCTCCTCCATCATTATCCACCTCCTCCACCAATAAGTCGAGATCCTTCATCATTATCCACCTCCTCCACCAATAAGTCGAGGTCCACCACTACTATCCACCTCTTCCACTTTTATCCACCTCCTCCACCATTATCACCATTATCCACCTCCTCCACCAATAAGTCGAGATCCTTCATCATTATCCACCTCCTCCACCAATAAGTCGAGAACCTCCACCATCATCCACCTCTTCCACCTTTATCCACCTTCTCCATCATTATCCACCTCCTCCCCAATGTCCACTTGAGCAACATTTCAGTGTCGAATTTATTAATACTAAATCATTTATATTTTATTGTGAAAAATAATGAAGAATATGTTGTATACTTCATTATATAACTATACCGTATTAATATAATTCATAATAGAAATACCATAAAAGGAAAATTTGCTAACTATATGACTTTTCGTTGTACGTTTCAAATCATTACAACTTACAAGAGCGACATTGGTGAAGAACATTGCATAAGTAACAAGCTACTTTAAACCTTACTTCCGCAAGGTTAAGGGCGGTGTCGGTTTCTTTGTTACGAGAAATTCTGACAAAATTGACCAGACGCGTCATGTGTGTTGGGTATATATAGGAAGGAGGTGCTGGACTGCAGTCGATCACCAGACACAACCAGTCATGAACACCAAGGTACACAGGTTGAGATACCTCAACCGTATTTACCATGAATAATACAATTTACGTTAACTGAAATGTTTATTGTAACTTACCTGTATTATCTTTTCTACAGGTAGTCCTTCTGCTGGGTGCGGTGGCGCTGGCTGCTGCTGACAGTTTTCCTCCATACTCCTACAGGGGCCCTCATGTGAGTGTTGATTATTCGTACATCTTAACGAATATTAATTTGTGTTGTCAAAATAACTGGAGAAAATTTCTATTACAAATTCTTTACCACAGGATTCCTCTGAAGGTCTTTGAGTCTTTTGAGTCTTATGAGTCTAGTGAGGCTCAATACAACTTCAACTACGCCGTGAAGCTGACCCCTCCGGCAACGACTTCGGTCACCAGGAGACCCGCGACGGTGACAACGCAGGGTCGTACTACGTGCAACTTCCCGACGGCCGTCTGCAGACTGTGACTTACTTCGTAGACGGTGACTCAGGCTACATCGCTGATGTCAAGTACGACGGAGGCTCGCTACCCCCGACTCATACGGGTCCTTTGAGTCGTTCGAGTCCCGGGAGGCTCCCGCTACGCCCCCTCCAGGAGAGTCTATGGTTGAGTTTTGTGCCTCTGGTGTACACAACAGGCACTGCCTATATAACACTAATATATAATATATCTATAAAATGTTATTGATGGTTTTCATGAAGGTTAATAAATTATTTTATTATAATATTTTAAATACATCCTTTAAGGTGTGGATTACTTCACCTAAATTTTTTTACATATTTTTAATATCAAGGTTGATTTTTGTCCTTCTACCATGAAATAATTACATATACATTATATTATTAGAATAAATATATATTGTAGATTTGTTCAACAGTGAAATTAATTTAGTCTGAGTAAAATGTTGGTGTAGGACAAAGTTTACTCAGTACACATGTATGGGTCAGAAGACTAGACACTGTCAGCAGACACTACACACAAGTTAGAAGCCTTTGATATGTGGTGCAGTACTAGGGAAGAACTAAAGAAAATTAGAACTGACCAAATTAAAAGATAAATAAAGGAAATATATAAAATAAGGAACTAAGATACTTTGACCATATAATTAGAGAAGAAATATAAGATATATTATTAATAAGATAGAAGTTAAAAAGATCCAGAGAATGTCGGGTGTAGGACAAATGAATGAAATTATAATCTAACATATTTATAAATTTTCTCTCATACATCAATATAGTTCGGGTATTTCTACACTCCTATAGCTATACATCCTTATATACACTTGGTTGATGATGAAGAGTTAACGTAGAGAGATTCTGTATAGGCTGGTGTCTAGTGTTGCGTCATTGCGTCATTTGTCTCACGTAAGGTCATGTTGATATTAATATTGAGGTGAGAGTCAGGTGTAGGACGCAGGTGAGAATGTTATTGATGATAATGACTTCTTAGTGATTGATCGGTTGGCTCCTGGTTATAGTAGGTCCGTCACCTAACCTCCTACCTAACCTAACCTAACCTAACCTAACCCTAACCTAACCTAATGTGTGTGTCTGTGTGTTAGTAGTTTGAAGACGGTCCTCAAAAGGGTTAAATCATCGTCATCAAAGGGTTAAGTCATGGTCCTCAAAGAGGTTAAATCATGGTCTTCAAGGGATAAATCATGGTCCTCAAAGGGTTAAATCATAGTCTTCAAGGGTTAAATCATGGTCTTCAAAGGGATGAATCATGGTCCTCAGAGGGTTAATCATGTTCCTCAAAGGTTAAGTCATGGTCTTCAAAAGGTTAAGTCATTTTCTTCAAAGGTTAAATCATGGTTCTTCAAGGGTTAATAAAGTGAGGAACAGCCGTCCTCCACTAAGATCCAGCACCATTATCCACTTCCTCCACCAATTAGTCGAGATCCTCCACCTTATCCACCCCTCTACCAATAGCCGAGATCCTCCACCATTATCCACCTCCTCCACCAATAA
This sequence comes from Homarus americanus, assembly GCF_018991925.1. Classification (NCBI taxonomy): domain Eukaryota; kingdom Metazoa; phylum Arthropoda; class Malacostraca; order Decapoda; family Nephropidae; genus Homarus; species Homarus americanus. The sequence goes on from NW_024747238.1 coordinate 4,610, forward strand.
GTCGAGATCGTCCATCATTATCCACCTCCTCCACCAATAAGTCGAGGTCCACCACCATTATCCACCTCCTCCACCAATAAGCCGAGATCCTCCACCTTTATCCATCTCCTCCACCTTTATCCACCTCCTCCATCATTATCCACCTCCTCCTCCACCAATAAGTCGAGATCCTCCATCATTATCCACCTCCTCCACCAATAAGTCGAGGTACACCACCATTATCCACCTCCTCCACTTTTATCCACCGCTTCCATCATTATCCACCTCCTCCACCTTTATCCACCTCCTCCATCATTATCTACCTCCTCCACCAATAAGACGAGATCCTTCATCATTATCCACCTCCTCCACCAAAAAGTCTAGGTCCACCACTATTATCCACCTCTTCCACCTTTATCCACCTCCTCCATCTTATACACCTCCTCCACCTTTATCCACCTCCTCCATCATTATCCACCTCCTCCACCAATGTCCACTTGAGCAACATTTCAGTGTCGAATTTATTAATACTAAATAATTTATATTTTATTGTGAAAAATAATGAAGAATATGTTATACTTCATTATATAACTATACCGTATTAATATAATTCATAATAGAAATACCATAAAAGGAAAATTTGTCCAACTATATGACTTTTGTTGTACGTTTCAAATCATTACAACTTACAAGAGCGACATTGGTGAAAGGAACATTCATAAGTAACAAGCTACTTTAAGCACACTTCCGCAAGGTTAAGGGCGGTGTCGGTTTCTTTGTTACGAGAGGAATTCTGACAAAAAATTGACCAGACGCGTCGTGTGTGTTGGGTATATATAGGAAGGAGGTGCTGGTGTCTGCAGTCGATCACCAGACACAACACAGTCATGAACACCAAGGTACACACAGGTTGAGATACCTCCCCGTATTTACTATGAATAATACAATTTACTTTAACTGAAATGTTTATTGTAACTTACCTGTATTATCTTTTCTACAGGTAGTCCTTCTGCTGGGTGCGGTGGCGCTGGCTGCTGCTGACAGTTTTCCTTCATACTCCTACAGGGGCCCTCATGTGATGTCGATTATTCAAACATCTTAACGAATGTTAATTTGTGTTGTCAAAATAACTGGAGGAAAATTTCTGTTACAAATTCTTTATTACCACAGGATTCTCTGAAGAGTCTTTTGAGTCTTTGAGTCTTATGAGTCTAGTGAGGCTCAATACAACTTCAACTACGCCGTGAAGCACGACCCCTCCGGCAACGACTTCGGTCACCAGGAGACGCGACGGTGACAACCCAGGGTCGTACTACGTGCAGCTTCCCCGACGGCCGTCTGCAGACTGTGACTTACTTCGTAGACGGTGACTCAGGCTACATCGCTGATGTCAAGTACGACGGAGAGGCTCGCTACCCCGACCATACGAGTCCTTTGGTCGTTCGAGTCCCGGAGGCTCCCGCACGCCCCCCCAGGAGAGTCTATGGTTGAGTTCTGTGTCTCCTGGTGTACACAAGGCAGGCACTGCCTATATAACACTAATATATAATATATCTATCAAAATGTTATTGATGGTTTTCATGAAGGTTAATAAAATTATTTTATTATAATATTTTTAAATACATCCTTTAAGGTGTAGGATTACTTCACCCTAAATTTTCTACATATTTTTAATATCAAGGTTGATTTTGTCCCTTTCTACCATGAAATAATTACATATATACATTATATTATTAGAATAAATATATATTGTAGATTTGTTCAACAGTGAAATTAATTTTAGTCTGAGTAAAATGTTAGTGTAGGACAAAGTTTACTCAGTACACATGTATGGGTCAGAAGACTAGACACTGTCAGCAGACACTACACACAAGAAGCCTTTGATATGTGGTGCAGTACTAGAGGAGAGAACTAAAGAAAGATTAGAACTGACCAAATTAAAAAGATAAATAAAGGAAATATATAAATAAGCTAAGATACTTTGACCATATAATTAGAGATGAAATAAAGATATATTAATTAATAAGATAGAAGTTAAAAGGATCAGAGAATGTCGGAGGTGGAGGACAAATGAATGAAATTATAATCAAACATATTTATAGAAATTTTTCTCTCATACATCAATATAGTTCGGGTATTTTATATACAGCACTCCTATAGCTATACATCCTTATATACACTAGGTTGATGATGAAGAGTTAACGTAGAGAGATTCTGTATAGGCTGGTGTCTAGTGTTGCGTCATTGCGTCATTTGTCTCACGTAAGGTCATGTTGATATTAATATTGAGGTGAGAGTCAGGTAGACGCAGGTGAGAATGTTGTTGATGATAATGACTTCCTAGTGATTGATCGGTTGGCTCCTGGTTATAGTAGGTCCGTCACCTAACCTAACCTAACCTAACCTAACCTAACCTAAATGTGTGTGTCTGGTGTTAGTAGTTTGAAGACGGTCCTCAAGAGGGTTAAATCATCGTCATCAAAGGGTTAAGTCATGATCCTCAAAGGGTTAAATGATGGTCTTCAAAGGGTTAAGTCATGGTCCTCAAAGGGTTAAATCATCGTTATCAAAGGTTTAAGTCATGGACCTCAAAGGGTTAAATCATGGTCCTCAAAGTGCTAAATCATGGTCCTCAAAGGGTTAAATCATGGTCCTCAAAGGGTTAAATCATGGTACTCAAAGGGTTAAATCATCGTCATCAAAGGTTTAAGTCATGATCCTCAAAGTGTTAAGCCATGGACCTCAAAGGGTTAAATCATGGTCCTCAAAGTGCTAAATCATAGTCGTCAAAGGGTTAAATCATGGTCCTCAAAGGGTTAAATCATGGTACTCAAAGGGTTAAATCATGGTACTCAAAGGGTTAAATCATCGTCATCAAAGGGTTAAGTCATGATCCTCAAAGTGTTAAGTCATGGACCTCAAAGGGTTAAATCATGGTCTCAAAGGGTTAAATCATGGTACTCAAAGGTTAAATCATGGTACTCAAAGGGTTAAATCATCGTCATCAGGGTTAAGTCATGATCCTCAAAGTGTTAAGTCATGGACCTCAAAGGTTAAATCATGGTCCTCAAAGTGCTAAATCATAGTCCTCAAAGGGTTAAATCATGGTACTAAAGGGTTAAATCATGTTCCTCAAAGGGTTAATAAGAGTGAGGAACAGCCGTCCTCCACTAAGATCCAGCACCATTATCCACTTCCTCCACCAATAAGTCGAGAACCTCCCACCTTTATCCACCTCCTCCATCATTATCCACCTCCTCCACCTTTATCCACCTCCTCCATCATTATCCACCTCCTCCACCAATGTCCACTTGAGCAACATTTCAGTGTCGAATTTATTAATACTAAATCATTTATATTTTATTGTGAAAAATAATGAAGAATATGTTGTATACTTCATTATATAACTATACCGTATTAATATAATTCATAATAGAAATACCATAAAAGGAAAATTTGTCTAACTATATGACTTTCGTTGTACGTTTCAAATCATTACAACTTACAAGAGCGACATTGGTGAAAGGAACATTGCATAAGTAACAAGCTACTTTAAGCAACACTTCCGCAAGGTTAAGGGCGGTGTCGGTTTCTTTGTTACGAGAGGGAATTCCTGACAAAAAATTGACCAGACGCGTCATGTGTGTTGGGTATATATAGGAAGGAGGTGCTGGAGTCTGCAGTCGATCACCAGACACAACACAGTCATGAACACCAAGGTACACACAGGTTGAGATACCTCACCCGTATTTACTATGAATAATACAATTTTACTTTAACTGAAATGTTTATTGTAACTTACCTGTATTATCTTTTCTACAGGTAGTCCTTCTGCTGGGTGCGGTGGCGCTGGCTGCTGCTGACAGTTTTCCTTCATACTCCTACAGGGGCCCTCATGTGAGTATTGATTATTCGTTCATCTTAACGAATGTTAATTTGTGTTGTCAAAATAACTAGAAGAAAATTTGTTACAAATTCTTTCTTACCACAGGGTTCCTCCGAAGAGTCTTTTGAGTCTTATGAGTCTAGTGAGGCTCAATACAACTTCAACTACGCCGTGAAGCACGACCCCTCCGGCAACGACTTCGGTCACCAGGAGACCCGCGACGGTGACAACACCCAGGGGTCGTACTACGTGCAGCTTCCCGACGGCCGTCTGCAGACTGTGACTTACTTCGTGGACGGTGACTCAGGCTACATTGCTGATGTCAAGTACGACGGAGAGGCTCGCTACCCCGACTCATACGAGTCCTTTGAGTCGTTCGAGTCCCGGGAGGCTCCCCGCTATGCCCCTCCCAGGAGAGTTTATGGTTAGGTGTTGTGTCTCCTGATGTAGTGCACAGCGTCACTCTCAATACGAAGCCTTAAATGGCAAGATATGTAATATATTTATCATAACATAACATGTACTAGCATGAATTTATTAAAAGTAAAGTGCTACATTGTTTATCAATATAACCCTTAAATAACTGGTAGTTGGTACTAGTCCATCCCAGATACTCAGGATGTTCTTTCTGTTACACTAAACACCTGGCCAGTAGACGACAGTTGCTACACACCTTTGCCTCATAACATCAACTGAACAATAAGTTTTTGAAAGAAGAATAGTTGAGTAATTATGGTTATATAAAATATTATAATCTTAGCGGAAGTATAAAGCTTCACAAAACCAAACACTGATAAAAGGAGTCAAAGTTTAGTGACTGGGAACACACACAGCATTTCCTCATGACCATATTTCTTGACACTATACTTTGACATGTGGCAGAAATATTTACCTAAGGAAAAATACATTTACTTTCCTCATTATTGACAGCTTATTGAACTATCCATTAGGTAACTCAACTAAGACATAAAAAGTTTATGAAAGAAATATTTCCTCTGGTTCTTGATAAATGAGAATCAAATCCACTTATTCAATTACTTTACATGAAATACAACCTTCCATGTTAATACAAATTTATATACACTATTCCCACGGTGTTTCTTCTAAACGTATAAGTGTTAAAAGTTATAAGTACCAAAAAAAAAAACTTTAGAAGAAATCGGTTGAAAAATAATAGACGTGTGAGACGAGTTAAGTAATAAAAGTTTACCCTCACATCCACACTATTGATTTTGACAGTGTTACGCACCCGTGTATCGCTGGGATGATGGGATGTATAATTCTGTTAACAGGTGAGATGAATAAGTCTGTTAACAGGTAAGATGGATAATTCTGTTAACAGGTTGTATGATGTATAATTCTGTTAACAGGTTGAATGTAGTATAATTCTTTTTACAGATTGTATGATGTATAATTCTGTTAACAGATGAGATGAAGATACGGTTTTCTTTACTTTAGTCAAGAGAAAGTTTTATAAATATTCTATTGATCTATTTTTTAGCTTTTGAATTTCCTTTTTTTTTATCTGATATTTTTCATGTGATGTTGTAAGCTAGTAGTCTCCATACTGGGCCTTAATAACCCTAACTTGACACATTTGTTGGTTGACACATGCTGGTTGAACACATGTTGGTTGACACTTGGTTGACACTGTCCCCGGAGATACATACACACACACACACACACACACACACAGAGTAGACAAATACATGATGCAGTATTATTTACAACATTGTCCACATTTATCTGAGAGAGGGATTCCTTCACCGCCAACACAACACAACACAACACAACACAGTAATAAGGGAAACACTACACATTAAAATTGACTCTTATGCCCCTTCATTTCATCATCACATTGAGATTTTAGACTTTACTCTTGCCTCAGATCTCATTAAGACAAGCTGTATTACATCTCTGGCCAATTATTTAAACGAAGGTGATCCAAGTTTAGAACCAGTTTCTAAGTTACGTAATATCATCAGTTGGGAAGAATTTATGTAAAGTATTTGTTTTGTTTTTTAGATGAATTACTATTGTGATCTGTGAGGTGATGTGTTATGTTATCTGGGTTAGTTGATGTTGAGTAGAAAAGGTCATGAAAACAGCTAAATTTGCCAAGAAGATTAGATTATTATTCTATGTCACTTGTTATGGTTTTCCTAATGCATAGAGAATTCCACAGTCATTCATCAAACGTAGAGTACAAGTCCCAATATTGACTAAAGTTGAAATCTACTGACAGGCAACCAGACCCTATGAGAGAACCCATGTCTGTACTAACATTCCCTCTTATAGAACTTCTGCGTTACTGAATTAATCTACACAGGACGAGCTCTCATGGAACTCCCTGCTACAGTGTTATTCCTATATCATAATTCTAACCTCCAACACTTCATTGTATTGAGCCTCAAATCTTGTATCGTCAACTCTGGGAAGGAGACACCTTGATGTATAAACTCTACAGTGTCTTCGTCTAGTTAAACAGGTCTCAGGTGTTAATGTTGTGGCACTAATGATACTTGACTATGTTCAGCTAACTACTAAAGAAGTGTTCATGATCCTCGATAGTTTAAACAATGATAATGGAAAGTTTTGTTTCAGTTCACTCCATAATTAAAACAGACAAAAAAAATATTGCATAAGATATAATGTACTTTGAGCAATACATACCTGTTGGGTGAGGGCGGGTCGATTTCCTTATGGCAAGCGGGAATTCTGGACAAAAAGTTGACCACGTTCGTCTAGTGTGTTGGGTATAAATGGGAAGAACGAGCTGAGTTCTGCAGTCGATCACCAGACACAACACAGTCATGAACTCCAAGGTACTGACTAGCGGGAATGTCTGATCTGTAGTTCAAATGATATTATATAGTGTTGCTTTATTTATAAGTGTCAAATTTAACATGCATTATTTCCTCCAGGTCCTCCTCTTGCTGGGTGTAGTATCATTGGCTGCTGCCGACAGCCGCCCCTCCTACTCCTACAGAGGACCTCACGTGAGTGTTAACTAATGTTACGTTACTTACAAGGTCTTGATAAACAATCGTTTTGAAGATAATCTAAGTGAGAGTTATGTCACATCTATTTTTTATCTTATCATAGGGATCCTCTGAGGAGTCTTACGAGTCTAGTGAGGCTCAGTACAACTTCAACTACGCAGTGGACCACGTCCCCTCCGGCAATGACTTCGGTCACCAGGAAGCCCGCGACGGTGACGACACCCAGGGGTTGTACTACGTGCAGCTTCCCGACGGTCGTCGTCAGACTGTGACTTACAACGTGGACGGTGACTCAGGCTACATCGCTGATGTCAAGTACGACGGAGAGGCTCGCTATCCTGACTCATACGAGTCCTTTGAGTCCTTCGAGTCCTTCGAGTCCCGGGAGTCTCCCCGCTACGCCCCACCCAGGAGGGTGTACGGCTGAGCCTTATGTCTCCTGATTCTGCTGCTGACCACCACCTCCAGACTCCCAGTGACTAGTGTTGTGACATGAAGTTATGGGTATTTATATTGTCTAAATTATATCATATTTATTTTATCTATTAAATTATTTTGCATCATATTTTGTTTGTAACACCTGAGTCATACTGCGTGATGGCGCTGCTTAACACTACGACTCTTGACAAGAACCAGTTGGCCACCTCTTGTGTGTTAATTACTTCTTGAAAAACCTTAGACTCTGGATTATAAGAGGAACTAAATATTTCAGCCTTCTACTTAAATTCTATATGTTGAGTGTTTTGGTTTTCTGTTCTGCCATGCATGAGTACTTCTTGATTTTGACCTGAAACCACAACTAGCTGCTTCAGTGATCCCTCCAAGATGAAAATCCACAATGTCTATGTGTGTGTTGAACTCTTTGATATCCCCATCCATCATACCGTCTCCGTAAGCAAACCAACGTATTCCCAGTGAAATTAAGTAACAGAAAATTAATAGTAGCTCAGTTATCAGATACGGGGAGGGTAGTTAAATAAGCATCACCAGTTATTTTCTTATAGTCTTAATACTAATATATACAGTATACACATTACATCAACTGGACAGGCTGGGTCATGACAAAACACCAGTCTTACGTCAGGTATCGTCAAAATGCATAAGAACTCAAAGGGGTAAATTATGACCAAATAGACACAAGAATAAGTACACTGTGGTGGTCCCGTATATTGGCCCTCATAAAGTAGGTTTTTCGACCTGGTATTACTAGTAAATGAGGCGTAATGATGAAGGTTCACTGGCAGGAGCACATAGGTCACAGGAGGGGATAGGTATCGTCTAAGTAGCACATATAAAGGTAGCGCATAAGACTGAAAGGTCATTTAGACGATAGAAGTAAAATACACAAAGATAATTTAGCCATAATGTAGTAGACACAAGGTCGAGACGGAGGCTGGAGAAGTCGTGAGGAGTTCTACATACAGGCTGTTGAGGAGATGGTGGGGGGGACGACGAGAGCAGAAAGCAACTTTGATGGTAGTGAATGAGTGCTAGATAGTGAGACGGAGAGGGCTTGTGACGCCTCATTTCATTTTTTAACGACATTGCTTGGTCGATAGGTGAAGCCTTCTACCTCGAATGCAAAAAAAAAACCCTCATGACTCATTATTTTATGGGCATTAAAGGCACAGTGTACTTAATATTCCTGCATGACAGAAACTGAACTTATTAATTACTATTGTATAAAGCACGATTAGGTCTTCCAAGCCCAACCCCTAATAGAGAACCGAGATATAAATTTGTAAGACATTAGGCAAGCCACTTAGGGTGGATAAAATTGCAAGTTGTGGCAACTGTCTTTTTAGAGCTGTAAGTTAAAAAGTTACATAGACGGAGGAGCATCATTCTACATTTAGAGAACTAACTGTACAAACCCTAGAAAACACACTGTATACGCCAGGGTTTGAAGCAATGATTGGACAAAAAGTAAATGACTACATGAAAAGCAGCAAAATGGAAGAAGATAACATCTGGGGAACGGACATAGAAATTATAGCTTTGGTTTTAGCTCTGAATAACAAAATAGCTGTACATCATCAGCCACCAGGAGCAGCAAGTGCCAGTGCCGTGTTTTTCCTAAATGTTTTCTCACATATCTTAGGAATTTTTCATAAATTCCTCGTTTGTGTGGATAATATGAGAATAAACCTCATGATAGAGTCTGAATTGAGTCTTTTGTGGCTTTTTCTACAGATGTAACCCAGCTTATCCATTGATTTTCAACATTACACATCTATACAAAATTAAAAGTTAAATTTATGCATAAATTGATATATCTCAGTTACATATCAATGTAAAAAAATTATCACCATAAACTCTCTCAGGAAGTGAGAAATACTCAAGATGGAGGGTGTCAAGAGCCTTAGCGACATGTAAAGAAGTGACTCAGTATATATCAGGTGGTGTCAAACTATAAGTAATGTAATAATAATTTAATAAATTATGGAGATCTCATACAACTTTTGATAATACATAATTGAAACTCTACCATAACACTAGTACATGCAGGCGGTGTTCAACATCAGCACCAGAAGACACCAAGTTCAACCGTACACTCGCCTGGGTGGCCCGTAGCGAGTAGCCTCCAGGGACTCAAAAGACTCAAAGGAGTTGGGAGACTCGAAGGAGCTAGAAGACTCGAAGGAGCTGGGGAAGCTTGACCTGTGAGGGGCAAAGCGAGGAGCCTCCCGGGACTCAAAGGACTCGAATGACCTGGAGAAGCTTGGCCTGGGTGGGGTGTAGCGGGGAGCCTCCCGGGATTCGAAGGAGTCAGGGTAGCGAGCCTCTCCGTCGTATTTGACATCGGCAATGTAGCCTGAGTCACCGTCCACGAAGTAAGTCACAGTCTGGCGGCGACCGTCGGGAAGCTGCACGTAGTACGACCCCTGCGTGTTGTCACCATCACGAGTCTCCTGGTGACCGAAGTCGTTGCCGGATGGGTCGTGTTCTACGGCGTAGTTGAAGTTGTATTGAGCCTCACTAGACTCATAAGACTCCTCGGAGGAACCCTATGATAAGAAAAAGCTTTATTATTCTCAAGACCTTAAATTATTGTACATCAAGTTCTTTTAAATAACATCATAAGTAACAACAATATTTAACACTCACGTGAGGGGCGGCGTAGGAGTAGGAGGGACGGTTGTCGGCAGCAGCCAACGACACCACACCCAGCAGGAGGAGGACCTGGAGGACATATTACAAGTTACAAAAGATTCATTGTCAATAAAATATTATTGCATCCCTTCAAAGTGAAGTGGAGGTCCGAGACTTGCAGTAGTCAGTACCTTGGAGTTCATGACTGTGTTGTGTCTGTTGGTCGACTGCAGACAACACCGTCTGCTTCCTTATTTATACCCAACACACATCACGTGACTGGTCAACTTTCCTTTTCTGCAGAATTCCCGCTTGCAATGAAAATCGACTCCACCCTAACACCATTAGGTAAGTGTTGCTGGCAGTAACTTATTACTTATGTTATATTTTTATTTGTTTTGTATTTTAGTAAACAGAAAAACATCGCTTTGCACTGAAAACTCTGTAAATGTTCATGACACACATCCTTGGCCGTAATCACAGGCGCCTCATTGATAATTCTTCATGAGATCATCGTATTATACTTGACACAATAATTTTTTGTTCAAGTGTTGCAGCATACAATCGATCGCATATATCGACGATGTGCAATTACAATCAAACTATTGGCACCTTTCATTGTATTATCCTTTTTGTCACTGAATTACCCCGATACAATGCGCAATCACCCCTATAAATTAAGACTTTTAATTACTGCAATACAATTATAAGGTAGTTATGGTATATATATTGTCTAAATTATATCATATTTATTTTATCTATTAAATTATTTTTGCATCATATTTTGTTTTTAACACCTGAGTCATACTGCGTGATGGCGCTGCTTAACACTACGACTCTTGACAAGGACCAGTTGGCCACCTCTTGTGTGTTAATTACTTCTTGACAAACCTTAGACTCTGGATTATAAGAGGAACTAAATATTTCAACCTTCTACTTAAATTCTATATGTTGAGTGTTTTGGTTTTCTGTTCTGCCATGCACGAGTACTTCTTGATTTTGACCTGAAACCACAACTAGCTGCTTCAGTGATCCCTCCAAGATGAAAATCCTCAATGTCTATGTGTGTGTTGAACTCTTTGATATCCCCATCCATCATACCGTCTCCGTAAGCAAACCAACGTATTCCCAGTGAAATTAAGTAACAGAAAATTAATAGTAGCTCAGTTATCAGATACGGGGAAGGTAGTTAAATAAGCATCACCAGTTATTTTCTTATAGTCTTAATACTAATATATACAGTATACACATTACATCAACTGGACAAGCTGGGTCATGACAAAACACCAGTCTTACGTCAGGTATCGTCAAAATGCATAAGAACTCAAAGGGGTAAATTATGACCAAATAGACACAAGAATAAGTACACTGTGGTGGTCCCGTATATTGGCCCTCATAAAGTAGGTTTTTCGACCTGGTATTACTAGTAAATGAGGCGTAATGATGAAGGTTCACTGGCAGGAGCACATAGGTCACAGGAGGGGATAGGTATCGTCTAAGTAGCACATATAAAGGTAGCGCATAAGACTGAAAGGTCATTTAGACGATAGAAGTAAAATACACAAAGATAATTTAGCCATAATGTAGTAGACACAAGGTCGAGACGGAGGCTGGAGAAGTCGTGAGGAGTTCTACATACAGGCTGTTGAGGGGATGGTGGGGGGGTGACGACGAGAGCAGAAAGCAACTTTGATGGTAGTGAGTGAGTGAGTGCTAGAGAGTGAGACGGAGAGGGCTTGTGACGCCTCATTTCATTTTTTAACGACATTGATTGGTCGATAGGTGAAGCCTTCTACCTCGAATGCAAAAAAAAAACCCTCATGACTCATTATTTTATCGGCATTAAAGGCACAGTGTACTTAATATTCCTGCATGACAGAAACTGAACTTATTAATTACTATTGTATAAAGCACGATTAGGTCTTCCAAGCCCAACCCCCAATAGAGAACCGAGATATAAATTTGTAAGACATTAGGCAAGCCACTTAGGGTGGATAAAATTGCAAGTTGTGGCAACTGTCTTTTTAGAGCTGTAAGTAAAAAAGTTACATAGACGGAGGAGCATCATTCTACATTTAGAGAACTAACTGTACAAACCCTAGAAAACACACTGTATACGCCAGGGTTTGAAGCAATGATTGGACACAAAGTAAATGACTACATGAAAAGCAGCAAAATGGAAGAAGATAACATCTGGGGAACGGACATAGAAATTATAGCTTTGGTTTTAGCTCTGAATAACAAAATAGCTGTACATCATCAGCCACCAGGAGCAGCAAGTGCCAGTGCCGTGTTTTTCCTAAATGTTTTCTCACTTATCTTAGGAATTTTTCATAAATTCCTCGTTTGCGTGGATAATATGAGACTAAACCTCATGATAAAGTCTGAATTGAGTCTTTTGTGGCTTTTTCTACAGATGTAACCCAGCTTATCCATTGATTTTCAACATTACACATCTATACAAAATTAAAAGTTAAATTTATGCATAATTTGATATATCTCAGTTACATATCAATGTAAAAATATTATCACCATAAACTCTCTCAGGAAGTGAGAAGTACTCAAGATGGAGGGTGTCAAGAGCCTTAGCGACATGTAAAGAAGTGACTCAGTATATATCAGGTGGTGTCAAACTATAAGTAATGTAATAATAATTTAATAAATTATGGAGATCTCATACACCTTTTGATAATACATAATTGAAACTCTACCATAACACTAGTACATGCAGGCGGTGGTCAACATCAGCACCAGAAGACACCAAGTTCAACCGTACACTCTTCTTGGTGGCCCGTAGCGAGTTGCCTCCAGGGACTCAAAAGACTCAAAGGAGTTGGGAGACTCGAAGGAGCTAGAAGACTCGAAGGAGCTGGGGAAGCTTGACCTGTGAGGGGCAAAGCGAGGAGCCTCCCGGGACTCAAAGGACTCGAATGACCTGGAGAAGCTTGGCCTGGGTGGGGTGTAGCGGGGAGCCTCCCGGGATTCGAAGGAGTCAGGGTAGCGAGCCTCTCCGTCGTACTTGACATCGGCAATGTAGCCTGAGTCACCGTCCACGAAGTAAGTCACAGTCTGGCGGCGACCGTCGGGAAGCTGCACGTAGTACGACCCCTGCGTGTTGTCACCATCACGAGTCTCCTGGTGACCGAAGTCGTTGCCGGATGGGTCGTGTTCCACGGCGTAGTTGAAGTTGTATTGAGCCTCACTAGACTCATAAGACTCCTCGGAGGAACCCTATGATAAGAAAAAGCTTTATTATTCTCAAGACCTTAAATGATTGTACATCAAGTTCTTTTAAATAACATCATAAGTAACAACAATATTTAACACTCACGTGAGGGGCGGCGTAGGAGTAGGAGGGACGGTTGTCGGCAGCAGCCAACGACACCACACCCAGCAGGAGGAGGACCTGGAGAGAATATTACAAGTTATACAAGATTCATTGTCAGTAAAATATTATTGCAGCATTGAAAGTGAACTGGTGGTCTGATACTCACAGTAGACAGTACCTTGGAGTTCATGACTGTGTTGTGTCTGTTGGTCGACTGCAGACAACACCGTCTGCTTCCTTATTTATACCCAACACACATAACGTGACTGGTCAACTTTCCTTTTCTGCAGAATTCTCGCTTGCAATGAAAATCGACTCCACCCTAACACCATTAGGTAAGTGTTGCTGGCAGTAACTTATTACTTATGTTATATTTTTATTTGTTTTGTATTTTAGTAAACATAAAAACATCGCTTTGCACTGAAAACTCTGTAAATGTTCATGACACACATCCTTGGCCGTAATCACAGGCGCCTCATTGATAATTCTTCATGAGATCATCGTATTATACTTGACACAATAATTTTTTGTTCAAGTGTTGCAGCATACAATCGATCGCATATATCGACGATGTGCAATTACAATCAAACTATTGGCACCTTTCATTGTATTATCCTTTTTGTCACTGAATTACCCCGATACAATGCGCAATCACCCCTATAAATTAAGACTTTTAATTACTGTAATACAATTATAAGGTAGTTATGATATTTTAATAATTTCGGTTTGGATAAGCAAAGCTTATTTTATTTTCAAAAATATTAATAATTTCTCATAACAACAAAGCATTAAACTTGACACAAAGAAATAATCTTCAAGTGCTGAGGTGGACAGTGGTGGAGGAGGTGGATGATGAGGAATACAGGCCGTCTCCTTTCCCACCCACCTGGGTTAGGAAACTTCGGCACTGCAAGTTGGGCACTGGAAACTTTGGTACCAGAAAATTTCCAGAGCCGAGGTTTCTGGTGCCGAAGTTTCCAGTGCCCAACCTGCAGCTCCGAAGTTTCCTACATTCTGGTAAGGAGTATCCCAGGTGAAAACGCAGGGAGGTAGTGTGCATATTTAGTCTTCAATGTGTTTAGAGTAAACATTCGGAGAGTGATACATCTATGTTTAGCTAATAAAGAGGATACCAATCTTTATATCACGTGTTCATATTTCATTGGAGACGAGAACACATGATATAAAACCTTGAATCGACGTCTTATAACGAGAAGTAAACGCCAATATGGATTGAAAATATCCCTATATTATTTTAAGAGATATAATTGTGAGTTAAGTATTCACATCTGATTTCTGGTTTGTGATAGTGACAACAATAACAATTGTAGGTCAGGTTGAAGGTGCGACTTGATATGTTTACAGGCACGGAAAATGTTTAATATCTAGGGATGTGTTCCTAGAATTATGTGTTATGAAGAAGACTCCATTACAGAGAATCCAGGTTTTTGCTGCATTAACGCACTTCAGAAAGCAAGTCTGGAATTATAGGTATGAAACATTAGTAAACGTCTCCACCTTTAGTAAACAGCTTCCATGGGCCAGATTGAAGATTTGGGATCACATGAAGATTAGACACTAACTTACTTCACTTGAACATTAACCATCCAAATGCTACCTGGGTTTTTTGGTTAAATTACGCTGGCGTTAGGGTGGTTAATTTCCAGGTCTAATAAGCTGCAGTGTCTAATCTTCATATAGAATAAGCTGGCATGTCTAATCTCTAAGTATAATAAACTGGGGTGTCTAATCTTCAAAACAATTATGCTGACGTGTCGAATCTTCAGGACAAATAATCTGGGTGTCTAATCTTCAAGACAAATAATCTGGGTGTCTAATCTTCAAGACAAATCTGCTGGGGTGTAAAATCTTCAGGCAAAACAAGCTGACGTGTCTAATCTCCAATTCAAATAAACTGGGGTGTTTAATCGAAAATTAGAAGTCTGAGACAACTGTGTTAATTAGACAGATGGGCAGGACAGGTGTGAAATGTGGACAAATCGCGGGTAGTAAAACCAAGAGGCAGCCATCAGCTTATGTCGTCAGGGTTAAGATGATGAACAAACAGTAGCTTCATCGGCTGGAGTCAAGAGCCTTAGCGACATGTAGAGAAGTGACTCAGTATGTATCAGGTGGTATCAAACTATAAGTGATGTAATAATAATTTAATAAATTATGGAGATCTCATACAACTTTAGATAATACATAATTGAAACTCTATCATAACACTAGTACATGCAGGCGGTGGTCAACATCAGCACCAGAAGACACCAAGTTCAACCGTACACTCTCCTGGGTGGACCGTAGCGAGTAGCCTCCAGGGACTCAAAAGACTCGGAGGAGCTGGAAGACTCGAAGGAGCTGGGGAAGCTTGACCTGTGAGGGGCAAAGCGAGGAGCCTCCCGGGACTCAAAGGACTCGAATGACCTGGAGAAGCTTGGCCTGGGTGGGGTGTAGCGGGGAGCCTTACGGGATTCGAAGGAGTCAGGGTAGCGAGCCTCTCCGTCGTACTTGACATCGGCAATGTAGCCTGAGTCACCGTCCACGAAGTAAGTTACAGTCTGGCGGCGACCGTCGGGAAGCTGCACGTAGTACGACCCCTGCGTGTTGTCACCATCACGAGCCTCCTGGTGACCGAAGTCGTTGCCGGAAGGGTCATGTTCCACGGCGTAGTTGAAGTTGTACTGAGCCTCACTAGACTCATAAGACTCCTCGGAGGAACCCTATGGTATGAAAAAGCTTTATTATTCTCAAGACCTTAAATGATTGTACATCAAGTTCTTTTAAATAACATCACAAGTAACAACAATATTTAACACTCACGTGAGGGGCGGCGTAGGAGTAAGAGGGACGGTTGTCGGCAGCAGCCAACGACACCACACCCAGCAGGAGGAGGACCTGGAGGACATATTACAAGTTACAAAAGATTCATTGTCAGTAAAATATTATTGCATCATTCAAAGTGAACTGGAGGTCTGATACTTGCAGTAGTCAGTACCTTGGAGTTCATAACTGTGTTGTGTCTGTTGGTCGACTGCAGACAACACCGTCTGCTTCCTTATTTATACCCAACACACATAACGTGACTGGTCAACTTTCTTTTTTCTGCAGAATTCCCGCTTGCAATAGAAATCGACTCCACCCTGACACCAATTGGTAAGTGTTGCTAGCAGTAACTTATCACTTATGTTATATTAAAAAAATAAAAATAGTAAACCGAAACGTCTCTTTGCACTGAAGACACTGTAAGTATTTATGGCACACATCCCTGTCAGTAATCACACGCACGTCATTGATAATTCTTCATGAAATCTTAGGATTATACTTGACATAATAATTTTTTTCTTCAAGTTTTGTAGCATAACAGCAAGTCTTGTGCAATCTATCGAAGATAAAGCTTTTAATTACTGTAATACAATTATAAGGTAATTATGATATTTTAATAATATCGGTATGGATAAGCAAAACTTATTTTGTTTTAAAAAAAATAATTTCTCGTAACAACAATGCAATAAACTTGACACAAAGAAATATTCTTCAAGTGCTCAGGTGGACAGTGGTGGAGGAGGTGGATGATAAGGGATACAGGGCGGCCACTTCCCCACCCACCTGGCTTAGGAAACTTCGTCACTGCAAGTTGGGCACTGGAAACTTTGGTACCAGAAACTTTCCAGAGCCGAGGTTTCTGGTGCCGAAGTTTCCAGTGCCCAACCTGTAGTACCGAAGTGTCTGGTGCCAAAGTTTCCTACATTCTGGTAAGGAGTGTCCCAGGTGATAACGTAGGTAGCTAGTATATGTGTTTAGTCTTCAATATTCTAAGAGTAAACATTTAGTGAGTGATATATCTCTGTTTAGCTAATAAACAGGATACCAATCATGAGATCGCGTGTTCATATTTCATTGGAGACGAGATCAGATGATATAAAACCTACAATAAACGTCTCTTATGTGAAGTAGGCGCCATCTATAGATTGAAAATATTCCTGTACTATTTTTACCAGATATAATTGTGAGTTAAGTATTCACATCTGAGTTACAGTGACAACAATAACAACTATAGGTCAATTTAGAGATGTGAATTGAGATGTATACAGGCACGGAAAATTTTTAATATCTAGGGATGTGTTCTTACAATTATGTGCTATGAAGAAGACTCCATTACACAGAATCCAGGTTCTTGCTGGTTTAACGCACTTCAGAAAGCAACTCTGGAATTATAGGTGCGAATCACTAATAAAAGTCTCCACCCTTAGGAAACAGCTTCCCTGGGCCAGATTGAAGATTTAGGATCACATGAAGATTAGACACTAACTTATTTCACTTGAACATCAACCATCCAAATGCTACCTGGAGGTGTAGGTGAAATCAGGTTAGCGTTAGGGTGGTTAATTTTCATGTCTATTAAGCTGGGGTTTCTATTTTTCAGGTAGAACAAGCTGACGTGTCTAATTTCGAAATCAAATAATCAGGGGTGTTGAATCTTTAGGCCTCATAACCTTAATAAGCTGGGTGTCTAATCTTCAGAACAAATAAGCTGGGTGTCTAATCTTCAAGACAAACAATATGGAGTTTCTAATCTTCAGGCCTAATAAGCTTAATAACCTGGGGTGTCTAATCTTTAAGACAAATGAGATGAGGTATTTAATCTTCAGGACAAATAAGCTGAGGTATCTAATCTTCAGGCCTAATAAGCTAATTAAGCTTTGGTGTTTAATCTCCATCCAAATAAAATGGGGTGTCTAATATTCAGGTCAAATAAACTGAGGTGTCTTATTCAAAATTAAATCTTGGAGACAATTTTATTAATTAAATGAATGAGCAGGACAGATCTTTGATCAGGCTGTGAAATGTGGACAAATCTTGAGTAGTAAAACCAAGAGGCAGCCATCAGCTTATCTCGTCAGGGTTAAGATGAACAAACAGTAGCGTCATCGGCTGGAGTCAAGAGCCTTAGCGACATGTAGAGAAGTGACTCAGTATATATCAGGTGGTATCAAACTATAAGTGATGTGATAATAATTTAATAAATTATGGAGATCTCATACAACTTTAGATAATACATAATTGAAACTCTATCATAACACTAGTACATGCAGGCGGTGGTCAACATCAGCACCAGAAGACACCAAGTTCAACCGTACACTCTCCTTGGTGGACCGTAGCGAGTAGCCTCCAGGGACTCAAAAGACTCGGAGGAGCTGGAAGACTCGAAGGAGCTGGGGAAGCTTGACCTGTGAGGGGCAAAGCGAGGAGCCTCCCGGGACTCAAAGGACTCGAATGACCTGGAGAAGCTTGGCCTGGGTGGGGTGTAGCGGGGAGCCTCCCGGGATTCGAAGGAGTCAGGGTAGCGAGCCTCTCCGTCGTACTTGACATCGGCAATGTAGCCTGAGTCACCGTCCACGAAGTAAGTTACAGTCTGGCGGCGACCGTCGGGAAGCTGCACGTAGTACGACCCTTGCGTGTTGTCACCATCACGAGTCTCCTGGTGACCGAAGTCGTTGCCGGAAGGGTCATGTTCCACGGCGTAGTTGAAGTTGTACTGAGCCTCACTAGACTCATAAGACTCCTCGGAGGAACCCTATGATAAGAAAAAGCTTTATTATTCTCAAGACCTTAAATGATTGTACATCAAGTTCTTTTAAATAACATCATAAGTAACAACAATATTTAACACTCACGTGAGGGGCGGCGTAGGAGTAGGAGGGACGGTTGTCGGCAGCAGCCAACGACACCACACCCAGCAGGAGGAGGACCTGGAGAGAATATTACAAGTTATACAAGATTCATTGTCAGTAAAATATTATTGCAGCATTGAAAGTGAACTGGTGGTCTGATACTCACAGTAGACAGTACCTTGGAGTTCATGACTGTGTTGTGTCTGTTGGTCGACTGCAGAGAACACCGCCTGCTTCCTTATTTATACCCAACACACATAACGTGACTGGTCAACTTACTGTCAGGAATTCCGGCTTGTAATAATGATACCAAACAGCGCCCTTAACCCAGAGTAAGTGTTGCGTCACGTTGCCTCTTGATTATGTAATATTTTATAATCTAATTGTTATTATAAGCACCGAAGAATCATTTTCATTTATATATTTGTAGAAGTAAAACATATTTCGTGGTTTTCAGGAACTAGGAGATAATTCCTTATTATTTCTTCATCAAAGGAAAGAAATATACTTGGCACAAATATTATGTTTTTTTCGAAAATTTTGCGTTATATAAATTTTTTCGGGACCATTTTCAAGGAAGTCCATTACTTTTGGCTCGGTTACCTGCTGTATATCTAAGTGTTTTTAATTCTATCAAACTTACCTGTTAATGTGTAGTTTTTAGTTAAGTTGGCGACTTTAATGAGGTATTCTAAACACTTTTTTGGACAAATTTATCCAAAAAGACTTACTCTAAGGCTCTTGACATGTAGGCTCTGATAATCCTTTAGCCTCAGAATCTTAGTACTCCCGACCAGATAAGACACACATGCCAAGCCTCCCACATCACAGGGAAAGATAGTAAGGAAAATTATTTAATAGACATCAGTGGAAGACGTAGCAGTGAGGAATGAATGAAGAGAAAGATGATGCAGAATTCGCCGAAGTGGAATAAATGTTAAAAAAATATTAGAACATGGCAGTGATGATAATGGAAGTGGGATGGATTTGTTATAAGGAACAGTCCTCCACCACTAAAATCACCTGGTGTTGATGACAGTCCTCCACCACTAACATCCCCTGGTGTGTTGATGACATTCCTTCACCACTAACATCCTCTGGTGTGTTGATGACAGTCCTCCACCACTAACATCCCCTGGTGTGTTGATGACCGTTCTCCACCACTAAGATCACCTGGTGTTGATGACAGTCCTCCACCACTAACATCCCCTGGTGTGTTGATGACAGTCCTCCACCACTAACATCACCTGGTGTGTTGATGACAGTCCTCCACCACTAACATCACCCTGGTGTGTTGATGACAGTCCTCCACCACTAACATCCCCTGGTGTGTTGATGCATCCTCCACCACTAACATCACCTGGTGTGCTGATGACAGTCCTCCACCACTAACATCACCTGGTGTGTTGATGACAGTTCTCCACCACTAACATCACCTGGTGTGTTGATGACAGTCCTCCACCACTAACATCCCCTGGTGTGTTGATGACAGTCCTCCACCACTAACATCACCTGGTGGTGTGTTGATGACAGTCCTCCACCACAACATCCCCTGGTGTGTTGATGACAGTCCACCACTAACATCACCTGGTGTGTTGATGACCGTCTCCACCACTAACATCACCTGGTGTGTTGATGACAGTAACTAACATCACCTGGTGTGTTGATGACCGTTCTCCACCACTAACATCACCTGGTGTGTTGATGACAGTCTCCACCACTAACACATCCCCTGGTGTGTTGATGACCGTTCTCCACCACTAACATCACCTGGTGTGTTGGATGACAGTCCTCCACCACTAACATCCCCTGGTGTGTTGATGACAGTCCTTCACCACTAACATCCTGGTGTGTTGATGACAGTCCTTCACCACTAACATCCCCTGGTGTGTTGATGACAGTCCCTTCACCACTAACATCCCTGGTGTGATGACAGTCCTCCACCACATCACCTGGTGTGTTGATCCTCCACCACTAACATCACCTAAAAGTTGATGACGTTCTCACCACTAACATCACCTGGTGTGTTGATGACAGTTCTCCACCACTAACATCACCTGGTGTGTTGATGACCGTTCTCCACCACTAACATCCCTGTGTGTTGATGACCGTTGATGACAGTCTCCACCACTAACATCACCTGGTGTGTTGATGACAGTCCTCCACCACTAACATCCCTGGTGTGTTGTGACAGTCCTCCACCACTAACATCACCTGGTGTGTTGATGACCGTCCTCCACCACTAACATCACCTGGTGTGTTGATGACCGTTCTCCACCACTAACATCACCTGGTGTGTTGATGACAGTGGTGTGTTGATGACCGGTGTGTTGATGACAGTCCTCCACCACTAACATCACCTGGTGTGTTGATGACACCTCCACCACTCTCACCTGGTGTGTTGATGACCGTTCTCCACCACTAACATCACCTGGTGTGTTGATGACAGTCCTCCACCACTAACATCACCTGGTGTGTTGATGACAGTCCTCCACCACTAACATCCCCTGGTGTGTTGATGACCGTTCTCCACCACTAACATCACCTGGTGTGTTGATGACCGTTCTCCACCACTAACATCACCTGGTGTGTTGATGACCGTTCTCCACCACTAACATCACCTGGTGTGTTGATGACAGTCCTCCACCACTAACAATACCTCAACACACTATTTACCTTAACTCTTACAGAAGTCAACACAGAAGACAGTGTTTAGTTATGATAATAGATACAGTTAGTCTAATACCTACTTCAGCAACCCAATTGAGTATCCATATATATCACGCATTGTTATTTTGGGAGGACGTATTACGTATTGACGGAGATTATCTTCTATTAAAACTAGTTCAACCTCTCTCTATATGTTCTCCATTATCTTTCTTTGTGTAGATGTGTGTGTGTGTGTGTGTGTGTGGACGCCACTTCAGATCTGTGTATATCGATATTTATGACTTTCTGTTGGCCCTAAAAAGGATAACACTATCCTGTTCCTTTGATTTAACACTTGTCAATAAAATGTTTCAATTTCAATTAGGGAAATACTTCACTTCGAGGCAGCTTTTAATATCATTATCTATTCAACAATAACGAAATATGTTATTTCACCACAAGATATTTATAAATAAAAAAAATAAAAATGCAATTACAAAAGTTAAATAATTATTTAATGTTTCACCAATTGCTTAACAATGTTCCGTTAAGTCAAACAGTGGAATTTGTATCATTAAACCTTCCCAAGACAAAATAATTTTCTATCAATTTAATGAAAGTTGATAACAGTAATAAACGTCCAATTAACCATTAAGTTAACTCATATTTTATCAACAGCGGCAGTGAGTTAACTCGTAATGTCGATCTTACTCAACCGATGACACAGGAAGCTGATAATATGGCATGCGAGAATAAACTTCCTGAACAAACTTGTATAATTCAAGATATAGGATAAAACTCTTTTGTTAGGTGTTAGATTTATTCGCAGTGATATATGTAACTTGTTCCTAGTGACCGAAACCTTTACGCCTTCGAGCACAGAGGAACGACTCCCAGATAAACTTAAGGGACAACTTTCTACATCTAAAATCCCTGGCACTTTTTTTTATCTATTAGTGGTTTGATTTCCTGTTCATAGCTATTAGTCTTTAGATAAATTACATTTTTACTTTGCTGTTGTATAATTCGGATGATTCAGTGTCCAGGATTGTTAAGTGCAGTTCATTAAGTCCAATTGCCTTCAACCGAACCACCAAGCATAGTTTCTGACAGTTGTTGTGTACGAATATAGCAAATGATAAATACAAAATTTCAACATTATTGTCCAAATTTTGGATGTTAATAAGGCACTAACACTAAACACTAATAACTGAAAGGATATATTAATAAGGTTCATAGTAATCCACTTTTAATGATCTTCATGAAAGCACCAAATACAATAAAATAAATATATCACACATTCATCCTATGTAAGGCGACATACAGTGTGTCAGCCTTAAGCTGTGGACGTCTTCTGGACACACAAGACTCAACCATAAACCCTCCTGGGAGGGGCATAGCGGGGAGCCTCCCGAGACTCGAAAGACTCAAAGGACTCGTATGAGTCAGGGTAGCGAGCCTCTCCATCGTACTTGACATCAGCAATGTAGCCTGAGTCACCGTCCACGAAGTAAGTCACAGTCTGCAGACGACCGTCGGGAAGCTGCACGTAGTACGACCCCTGGGTGTCGTCACCATCACGGGTCTCCTGGTGACCGAAGTCGTTGCCGGAGGGGTCGTGCTTTACGGCGTAGTTGAAGTTGTACTGAGCCTCACTAGACTCGTAAGATTCAAAAGACTCAGCGGAGGCAGCCTAAAATAAGTAAAGAAATGTATGATATAACTCATAACTATACTATAAGTCTTTCATGATATAATACATAAATATATATGAAGTAGGTGTAAACAACTCAACAATAACCAACACTTACGTAGGGGGCCCTGTAGGAGGGACGACTGTCACCAGCAGCCACGGCCACCACACCCAGCAGAAGAAGAACCTGGAGAAAATTGTGCGTTAACAAAGGACACGTTATTACCACTATAAACTACATTATTAACAGTCAAGTACAGATCAGATACTTCCACTACTCAGTACCTTAGAGTTCATGACTGTGTTCTGTCTGTTGATACACTGAAGATACGAGAGAGTTCTTCCTATTTATACCCAACACACATGACGTGACTGGTCTGGTTTTTGTCCGGAATTCCCTCTTGCAACATAAAAACGATCCTGTTTTTGATATATTGCCAGAGGCATTGCTTACCAAAATTTTTATTCAATGTATCAAAACTACAAAAGTACAATATCATAGAAAAATATACAAAATACCATAACTAAGATTTTTTTATATATTTTGCTAAAAGAACGATAAAGATGGTTGTATATGCCAGCAGAGAACACAGCGTATATGGAGAATAGTCCAGGCAACAGTGGTGTAACTAGAACAGGGTCAAGGATAGTGGTTACAGCAGCAGGGTGGGGCGCCTCCACCACCTGTTCCCTCAACACACTTGGTGACCTTATCTCAAGGAACTGTTCTTCCCAATGTTGTCACGTAGGTGTTATGTCTCCTTATGAAATCTTATCATCACCAAGTAATTTTATGATTTCATAGGTGAGTTATTTAAAACAAAGGGGTGTGGTATTTTCTAATCCATTATGCATTAGGTAGTAACACTATTGTATATGAGAAAGTATCGTTAATTTAAAATCGTATATTTTGATTACGTAACTGAAACTTCTTCAGTGTAACTGCATTTTCTTTTCACTTAATATTTTTACGTACTACAACTACCAATAATACTACTACTAATAATAATTACCCCATATTAACTCTCCTCCTTTAGTCGACAATCTTTCTTCCCTTTCTCTTCGCCGCAATGTTGCTTCACTCTCTCTCTCTTTTACAGGTACTTTAACGGGAAATGTTAGGTGGATTTGGCATCCTGTATACCGCCAACAAGACCCTGGGCTCGTAACACACCTCTTGCCCGCGGTGCCCACCGTTTTTCTGTGGATGACGGTCACACTAGAATAACCCGTTATAGTACATCCTTCTTTCCACACAGCCAAACTGTGGAATGCTCTGCCTTCTTCTGTGTTTCCATACTTATGCAATCTGTCTCACTTTAAAGGCTGGTTTTCTGGCATCTTCGTGGCGTAGATTAACACAGTATAACCTTTTTCTTCTCTATTTTTAATTTATTTTTGTTCTTATTTTTTTCGCCTTCCAGGTCCTGTTGTGGGTCGTTCGACCTGTGCCCGGGTGGACTAATTTCCGTAAAATAAAAAAAAGATACCACAGTGCTAATAACCTAACCCTACCTAACCTCACTCGACTGACTCCAAAGGTCAACAACAGCTGTAATATAAGCTTTATCATCACAAAGAGTTTAATACACTACTGTCATGATATGCTGCATTAAGACCAGTCCAGAACCACTTTCCCATGCTCCTCCCAGGGACCAGCCAGTTTCCACACACACACACACACACACACACACACACGACCTCCCACTGACAGCCATTTCTCCCGGTTTTAAGAGACAGTCTCCTGAACCACACCAGCGAGCCATGTTGTGTCACCCTTCCATGTATTTATAAAGTGTGAGTGGATGTTATCTCAGTCACGTATTTTAATTTTATTCCCCTGCTACCCTTGCTTGGTGTAGGGGTTAACATACTCGCCTCGCAAACATGTAAGAGAGAGTTCGATTCCCAGAGAGTGTAGACTTATTGGATAGGATTGCTTTGTTCTCTCTACTTACCAAATGCTGAGGAGTCTTGAGGTAGATGGAGCCGTGTTGTGGTAACAAATGAACCCAAGCATTGTCTTATTGTGGTTAAGTTAGGTTAAGTGACGAACAAGATGAGCTGCAATGACTCGCCGATTATTCGTAAGCTTTTAGAGGATAAATTTATTAAGAAGAGACATTATATTAAATAAATGGTCGTAAACTGAAGAAAGCAATTCCTTCTCATTCAGTCCTTGATGGGAAGGACAATAGGGTGATGAAGGTCACTTGTGGCGTAAAAGGATGTCATAATAAAAACTTAAGTTGCAGTGGTCTTAAATTGTATTTCAAATAATTTAAATAATATTTACAGTGTTTATGTATAGCTGAAATAAATTACAGTCGGGGGCCTAGTTCAGGAGACGGTGGTCGACACAACTGTGACTGATTTGACGGGAGTCTACTTGGACTCGTTGGAGTCAAAGTAGCTTGGCCTGGGAGGGGCGTAGCGGGGAGCCTCCCGGGACTCAAAGGACTCGTCAGAGTCAGGGTAGCGAGCCTCTCCGTCGTACTTGACATCAGCGATGTAGCCTGAGTCACCGTCTACGACGTAGGTCACAGTCTGCAGACGACCGTCGGGAAGCTGCACGTAGTACGACCCCTGGGTGTCGTCACCGTCGCGGGTTTCCTGGTGGCCAAAGTCGTTGTCGGAAGAGTCGTCCTTCACGGCGTAGTTGAAGTTGTACTGAGCCTCACTAGACTCATACGACTCCTCAGAGGAATCCTGCAGCATAAGAAAAAGTGAGAATGAAAATGCTGAAACAATTGAACGCGAGAGTTATTTTGAGAACTATTTAGATCTATTTATAGATTATATTCTTCTACTATATAACAACTAAATAAATTGTTTTTTCATTGATTGTGAGTAAAAGCTCTAGTTAATTATCACGGTAAAGGTGACAACTTGAACTGATACGTTAATGATTGCCCAGAAGCATAAGGTCCTTTATGAATTGATTTTTACATGACTACAAACGAAGTCTTTCATATACAAGAAATTCTTAACGGTAAGAGACAGAGCTTCTCTCTCGTGACTCACCCGAGGGGCAGCATAAGAGAAGGCTTCCCGGCTGTCTGCTGCTGCCAGGGCGGCCATGGCCAGCACGATCAAGATCTGTAAGTATATAATGAATACATAATTGTCGATATGTAGGAGTTGTATTACTGTGTGTTTATATCTAACAAACCTCGCCTGGTAGTGGAATAACAATATACAGTAATATAACAAGTGAAGTCTATGGCAGCTCCCGCTTCCCTCGTAACGTTATAAAGCTTTAAGTGACGACCCAAGAACCACTAAAATAAACCCCTTGAGTTAATAAATGAAGATGATGTTAATGTGATTATCTCAACACAATAACGTTTTTAATGGACGAATAACACGGTGTGGGGACAAGTACACAAAACCTAATGTTAACTTAACCTCCTTAGTTCACCCCCACACTCACTGGTCATGTTGGTCGCTTACTACCTCATTGTTAACCTTATACGATTATGATGCATTCACCTCATCTCTCAGTAACTAGCCACGATAAATTCAGGATAACTCACTTCCACTTTCTACTTGAAATGCATTTACGTTGCTCGACTCATATTCCAATATTACTGTAGTATAATTATGTCCATTATATCCCTGTGCTCCTAATTACTGAAGCTTCTTACCTGGTATTCACTTTGATAATTTTCTAACCTAATACTGTAACACTGATGATTTACTCACCTTAGTGTTCATGGTGTGTGTTGTGTTGTCACGAGGAACTGACTGTCGGTCTCTCTGCCGTTGTCCATTATATACCACCACGCCAGACCTCATGCGTTTTCACTGGGTCAAGTTTTTCTCGCATATTTACTAACTACTGTACGTAACCTTGCGCAGTATCTATCGCCAGGCAACTATCCCGTGGTGGTGTAAGGCACTGGGGCGTTTACACCACTTCACTGCATTCCAAGAGAAAAGTTTGTGGATTTTCAGGAATGTTAAGAATGATTTTTCTGTTCACCTGAAATTTAGACTTTGCACCTTATTTCGCACCGTAATTTTAATCTTGCTTTAACCTAACCTAACCCTCCCAGGTAATGTTAGGTTGTTTAATCGTCAGGTGAAAAAAATGAAGGGGGGGGGGGGGCGAGTCTTGTCCTGATTTTAAAGAGATAAATCTACTCATGTTTGCAAACCTGAAAAAAACCCGAAAATAAAAACATAATTCTTACATCTGAAACATTTAGTAAAGAAAACAACATGAGTACTTTATGTGGTATTAGGTGTAAAGTACATTTTTAGAGTACATCTTAATGTTTTATATCGAACTTATGAGTACAATTATGAGGTTGTCTCACTCATACGGTAAATCCTCATGGTAACTTGTTGTGAGGAAGTGATGCTAAGTTGATGTGTTACTTACTTATGTTTATTGTTTTGAGTCAAATGTTTGTTTCATCTAAATGTATGTGTATGTACGTGTGTGTGGGGGACGTTTATGTGTGTGTGTGTGTGTTTGTGTATGTATGTGTGTGTAACTATGTGTGTTTCTTGGTACGAATGGGTGATTTCATGTAAACGTTTGTATAGGGTATTTGTGTAATCGTGTATATATGTAAGCTTGCTATGGAACATGTGTGCTTCTGTGTATACGTGTGTGTGTATGTGGAGGAATGTGTATGCGTACGTATTATAAATGTATAAATGGGGTCATGTATTCATCACCCATCCACCAACTACATTATAATAGCAGGGAAATACTTTACTCTTAAGGCCAAAGAAACTATCCCATGTTATAGGTTCAGGCGAGAGTAACCTTTCAAGGATTTTATGGACTCTCGTGTTTTCAGTCGCCTCTCCTGACCTTTACTTCCTACACAATCTGGTTCATATTTGGCAACATTGTAAGAATTCATCACTAATGAAAGACCAGGGGCGTTGCCGAGCCTTGACTCTTAGTATTTCTTAGTCTACGATTTCTAATGGTCCTATTGTATTTGCATTAGAGAGGGTTTATATATATGTAGGAGTGATATAGTGAGGTAGGTGCAATAGTGGAGTGATTTCAATTATTTTAGGAGCACACACACACGCGAGAGAGATCCTTACCCTGTACCAATTCACCCCTGGATGAAGGCTCCTCAGCCCCCACCCTGTCACTTCCACCATCATTAACGCCTCACTACTTCCTGACCACTCAACATCTTATAACTTTCTAATCACACTAATCCAAGCAGTAGACGATGGTTCTCTGCGTCGTGGGCTTGGGGGTGAGGCTCTCCTTGGTCTACTGTCTATGTGTTAATTTTGCAACTTGATCTGCTCACTGATTCTTCTCTTCCTTAGTCCTTGAAGTAATTCCTCGCATTGTAGTTTGAGATCTTACCTGTAATGGGCCCCTGTCTCATCAACAGAACATATTATATAAATGGGTCAATACATCTGATATTATATTCAGATTCACCATCCTGTAACTTTCCACTGTCTATGAGTAAGACATGAGTTGGACACGTGAGCGAGCAACTCTCCCAAG
Source organism: Homarus americanus (assembly GCF_018991925.1). Lineage (NCBI taxonomy): Eukaryota > Metazoa > Arthropoda > Malacostraca > Decapoda > Nephropidae > Homarus > Homarus americanus. Next base: position 33,412 of record NW_024747238.1, read on the forward strand.
AGGGCGAGTCCCATAGTCAGCATTTCTATAAGCCCGCACTGCGAGGCCCTCAAGCTTCAGTCGCTCACATCAACTTATATCGTAAGGACGTGACCTAACGTTTATAATACATAAACGCCGTCCCTTTCTCATTCACTCCTAGACAGTGGGACTTACGGTCGATCTATCACTCAGGAATTATATGTACAACCCTTTTATAATAAAACAAAGGAACTACCGTTTGGGTTTCGTTACTTAAACCCAAATAATAAATATATGTGAACGGCCTGGTTAATTGCACAAGCAGCCGATTCATACCCAACTGTTGCTATTGGGTGTTGTTACTCGTGTGTTTCAGTAGTTTGGATATATTGCATATTTTTTTATTAAATTGTTTCTCATAAAATAGTTACTGCTTAGACTAAATTAGGTTAACTTTGATTAGATTAGGCTAAAGTAAGTTACATTATGTAGTTATTAGCACACCGGCATCTGTTGAAAATGAGCTTCGAACATTACATGGTTGAATGTGTGGGGAAGGCAGAGGTGGTGTGAGGTAGACCCAGGCTATTACTCTGTCACTTGCCTGGTATCTGTTGTTCCTTAAACCTGCTGCAGCTAAATTATTACTGATATTTACAAACAGTTCCATATTCTGAGTACCTCCCTGTCATGATGGGCTATAGTGAAGGCGTACACACTCCATCATCTGTTGGTTATAATGTAAGGGGAGGAGAGAGGCAGCACCCCATAAGCCCACATAAGCTTCTCTCTGCTATCAATTCGTTCATCTACATTAACTATCCTCGCTTAATGCAGTTCATACGTGATATATTATGACATATACGATTATTAATGACAAGTTTCCTAAAATTTCATGATAAGTTTCCTAAAAAATCAGTAAGTAACATTAGACAAGGAGCTCTGGGGACATACTCTTATACAGGTCGCCAATTGGTGTTTTTTACAACCTAATAAAATCACGTTGTATCAGCTCAGTCTGCTCATATGTTAATGATTCTGTGTCGTAAGAGGGCGTAGTATTGAAAGGTCTTTAAATTTTGGATAGTTAGCTTGACACAATCTTGATGATTAAACCACAGTGAAGTAACATGATTTTTTTCGTAGCTTAACTTGTGTTGTTATGGGATGAAACAGTTTTTATTTGGACAAAATCGTATAATTATGTACTATTAGTTTAGTTCCGTATCCTCAACAGTATACCAAAGTGCTCCTCTGATTTCTATTTACAGTATTTATCAAGGAACTACTCATTACATCTTTGTTAGGCTATACCAGTTTGTATGTCATTACCTTCACTACAGTGGTGTTAGCTAAAGACGCCAGGATATTTGTGATAAAGATATTTATTTATAAAAGAGTTAAGCCGAGTTGTGTGGAGGGAACCCGCCGGCCAGCCTCGCCATCACCGTCCACCTGTGATTACTGGGAGGTGGCGCCTCGCTCACTGGTGCAGAAGGATCTCAAGTTAACCTTCCCTTTTTATGTCTGCTGCTTATTTCATTTTTTCTGCTTTCTACTTGAGTGTGTGACCCACCTGTTGGCCACCGACATTGTCTACAGAAAATATAGAATAATATGAATAAGAATGACATATTGCCATCAATAATAATTTATCAATTTGTAAATAAATACAACAATTTATGACAGGTCGAGATATTGTGCAACATGCACAATTAATGATCCATTTCAGGGAAGACAGTATATCGTCGAAGGGATGTTCTCAGCCATGTCTCTACTTGGACTCGTTGGAGTTGTAGTAGCGGGGAGCCTCCCGGGACTCGAAGGACTCGAAGGACTCGTATGAGTCGGGTAGCGAGCCTCTCCGTCGTACTTGACATCAGCAATGTAGCCTGAGTCACCGTCTACGACGTAGGTCACAGTCTGCAGATGACCGTCGGGAAGCTGCACGTAGTACGACCCCTGGGTGTCGTCACCATCGCGGGTCTCCTGGTGACCGAAGTCGTTGCCGGAGGGGTCTTAACGTGATGGCGTAAAGCTGTGCTACCGTCAAGAATACGTGTGTGAGATAACTAGTGTTATTGCTAGACAGGAATATAATATAATTCCGTTTTTTCCAGAGACAAATCGTAAAATTTAATTTCAGATAAAGATCAAAAGATGATAGAAGTAATAAAATTATAATACTTAAAATTAAATGATGCAGCGGGGTGAGAAACTTAATCCTGCATAGTATAAAAAATAAAGAAGATTACGACAAGAGAATTCATATTTAATGATTATTCAGAAAGTAATATCATGCAGAGTCCTCGAGACACCAGCTTCTTGCCTCTGTTTACACCCATCCCTCCTGCCTCATCTGGCTGTATGTCATGATCACCACTTTAAGAAAATATCGAGAGTTTTGATATAATTAAGACACAATACTTCAGGTGTAAGGTCCGAGATCATTAATATTTAAGATCACTCAACATTGCCGTTAAAACTGGTTACCACACACTTCTTCACACAAGCTACTTTAGTATACAGTATATCACGTTATATAGATATAATCGCCGAGAAAGCTTTGATAAACAACGAATGCTTTGCCAAATAGGGATAATTCCTTGCATTGACTTATCTGTGTATATTACAGGTTCTGATGTGCTTTTGTTAATGTTGCTACATCTCGTATATGGTAAAACATTTTTGATTCATTTAGATTTTAGAACTTCGTTTACTGCCATAAGACAGTTAAATTGTACCTAAAGATCAGGTAAGATTGGATTAGGTTAGGTTAGGTGATGTATAAAGCTAATCATTTATATGTATTATGATCATGTACATGATTTACTATGACCAATCAAATATCCTTATCCATAATAACACACACACACACACACATCCTTGGCGGTAGTACAGCTTTACGCCATCCGACCTTCACGTTAAGACTCCACAAATTAGCTAACATACATAAGAACTTGACCCTGGACGGCCCAGGTCTGACGCGGTGGTATATAATGAACAGAGGCTGAGGGACCGACATTCAGTTCATCGTGACAACACAACACACACCATGAACACTAAGGTGAATACTGCTTCACCTTCATCAGTATAGTCATATATACAACAGTTATACGATATGAAGTTTGTACTCATTTAACGTCCAGTAATTACATTCATACAAGTATTATGCCCACAGGTCTTGATCGTCTTGGCCATGGCCGCCCTGGCAGCAGCAGACAGCCGGGAGACTTACTCCTACGCCGCCCCTCGTGTGAGTAACACCTCAGGGTAATGTTGTTTAGCGTCACTTGAATAAATACCTAAACTCCACATAATATTCAGTATAATGTTAACACTATTAATAGCATGTACTATGGTGACAATATGGAGGTAATAACTCATGATCAACGTTGGTTTAGTGGTGAACCTTGTCACTGATGAAAATATAATTGTCTTCTATCATAGGATTCCTCCGAGGAGTCTTATGAGTCTAGTGAGGCTCAGTACAACTTCAACTACGCCGTGAAGGACGACTCCTCCGGTAACGACTTCGGTCACCAGGAGACCCGCGACGGTGACGACACCCAGGGGTCGTACTACGTGCAGCTTCCCGACGGTCGTCTGCAGACTGTGAACTACGTCGTAGACGGTGACTCAGGGTACATTGCTGATGTCAAGTACGACGGAGAGGCTCGCTACCCTGACTCATACGAGTCCTTCGAGTCCTTCGAGTCCCGGGAGGCTCCCCGCTACGCCCCTCCCAGGCCAAGATACTTCGACTCCAATGAGTCCAAGTAGATACCTCACCTGTAACCTGACCGATCACTCCCTCGACCACTCTTTAATGATTTATCAATCAACAACGTTTTACAATATTTAGTATTGTACATCCAGTCATAAATTATATTGTCTATTTATACAGATAACTAATAAATTATTCTTGACAGCAATGTGGCATTTTGTGTCTGAATTCCGTCTTAATTATTGTTGGCATTATTAATACACTGAAGCTGTAACAACTGAGTCTACTCCATGTGTCGCATCAGTCGATCATTGTTTTGTCTAACTGATACACCAGGAGAGGAACACACGATGGTCTGTGGTGCAGGTGATGATAATGACGTACAACTGGTGTTCACTCAACCACGATATGAAAAAATAAATATATTACCAGAAAAATGCTGAAATTAACATGAGCTTAAAATTACAAGTGTGAACATAAAAAAACACAACGTAAGGTAAGATAGGTGAGATATCAACCTGGCTGCTTAATGTATACAGTAATGTGGGGGGTATTGATCTTCAAGTGATCCCAAGATGTATTAATTGTTAGGAAGGGAAATTTATGTATAAACATGTTTGTTATTTTCTCCTTCATCGTCAAGGCTTGTAAGTATAATATTGATTCATTTGTAATTATTAGGCGTGTGTACTTTGACTTACACGATTCTTATGACAAGCATAAGCTAGGATACACACACACACACACACATACATACATACATGCCATAACCCTCGAGGATTATTTTAAAAAGGTCTCCCACTGCCATCTATTGGGTAAATAAATAAACTGTCGTCACTTGGCCTATCAAACATAGGTGGCAGGTCGTTCGACTCTGGCAGATTACGTCATCAATGGGCGGAGCTCTGAAACAAGCATAACTACCTCAATGTAAGATCCAATACTTGGCTCACTGAGACTGTTGTTTACCTGTGCGCATCCAATTGGCGCAACAACCTTAATATTTTGACGTGACGTATGAATCTGCTCCTTCATTGGTTAGATTTTCCCGGGCTGTAGCCTGATTGGCTAAATGATTGTTGTGTTCACAAATCTGTCAATAGATGGCGCAGGCTTGCAGAATTCGAGAGAAAATAGCCAAATAATAAATAATCTGAACCTATTGATTTAATATTGACAAAAGCGTATAAATTATTACCATATGGATTTAACAGTTCAATGAGGTGTCAATAGAAGATACTATAGGACATACTTCTGTCTTAATTGTTTGTACAGGGTTACGTGTACATCGACGACTCTAAACACATCACATTTTCAATTGATTAAATGTATGAATTGATTGAGCTAATGTGATGTATCTCCTGAGTGGAGGCTGTCAGGATATTCTTCATATAATCGTGTTTAGGCTGAGTGAAATATAAAGGAATGATGGACTGAATAATCTCCCTGTAGGATAACCTTAAATATCACATGAAGAATAGGCACACCCAGTTTATTTCACCTGATAAATGAAAAACTATTCTAACTTAACCTAACGTAACCTAACCTAGCTTAACCTGTCCATATTTACCAAACTCATGATTTCATCTCCTTTATATTTCAGGTTCTACTGTAGTGTCAATATCACACGACAGTTTCCATAATCAGATCAAATTAAGCTAAAAGATAAATCATATATTACACCATAGTAATTTTTTGCCGGAAATTTTCATACACACAGAGTAATGAGGTCAAGGTCAGACAGGTGAACTTAGTGTGTAATTGGGTAAGGTAAGCAGGGGTGGGGCGAGGCCGGATGCTGTTCTACCTCACCAAACCTCACCTGTGTTTCACCTGTGATCTTAAAACCTTTGGTGTATATGTGGACATAACACAGCACAGATGCATATACTTAACCACCCAAGGATGTGTGTTGCAAATACAGGCAAGAAATATATAATGAAACCATTTACATACATCATAAACCCTTTATTGAACACATTACAACATTATATATAGTAGACAGCGATACTACTGACTCTGGGTGTTACATCAAGAGCAAAATTTTTCATTATTCCTCTAAATAAATTGTGTTGCTGTGATGACCACCTCAGGACACCATAGTGACATCCCTCATCAACTTCTCCCAAGTCTGATGTTGGAGGACCTGCACTAACCCGATGATGATGATGATGATAATGATGATGATGATGATGATGATGATGATGAGGATGATGATGATGAGGAGGAGGAGGAGGATGATGACGATAATTATAATGACGACGGTAGATTATTTACACAATGAGTTTCACTTCCCCAAAAATATTTCTGTTATGATTACAACAAGACTGAGGTGTAATGTGCCTGAGAAAATCATATAATATGTGATGATGTTATTATCATTCCGAAGACGATAACGTTAATGCACGTTTATCAATACATCTTCCCAGGTAATATAAACAACTAGAGAGAGAGAGAGAGAGAGAGAGAGAGAGAGAGAGAGAGAGAGAGAGAGAGAGAGAGAGGGGAGGTATTTGTACTAAACATTATCTATATTTTCTTCTGCTGTGAAAATATAACCCAAAATAACAAGGAAGTTTACACCCAAAACACAAACAAACTCACGTACATTGAAAATCATTTTTTTTCTATTTTATTACTGTCTATGGGAGCCACTTTCACTTTCATCAAACTGTGTCCACATTATCACGAGGTTAGGTTAGGTTAGTGTAGGTTAGGTAAGGTAAGGTTAGGGTAGGTTAGGGTAGGATAGCCTTAGGTTGCTAAGAAGTGTAATAAGCTGGGGTGGCTGATCTTCAAGTGATCACAATATCTATTAATTATCAGTAAGGGAATTTTACGTAAAAACATCTTATGTTATTTTCTCCATAATCATCAAGACTTGTCGGTAAAATATTGATTTATTTGTAATTATTAGGCGTGTGTACTTTGACTTACACGATTCTAATGACAAGCATAAGTTAGGCTACAGAAACACACACATGCCATAAACCGCGTGGATTAATCTAAAAAGGGTCTCCCTGTGCCATTTATTGGTAAATTAATAAACTGTAGAATCATTTGGCTAATAACATCACAGCATAGGAACATAAGATGGCAGATGTGCCGAGTCTGGAAGATCACGTCATCAGTGGGCGGAGCTCTGAAACAAGCATAACTATACCTAAATGTTGGAACCAATAATTTGCTCACCGAGACTGTCGTTTACCTGTGCGCATCCTAGTTGGCGCATCAACCTTTACGTGTTGACGTGACGTATGAATCTGCTCCTTCATTGGTTAGATTTTCCCGGGCTGTAGCCTGATTGGCTAAATGACTGTTGTGTTCACAAATCTGTCAATAGATGGCGCAGGCTTGCAGAATTTGAGAGAAAATAGTGTCCCATAAGCCAGGTGATGAAATCTGATTCTATTGATTTAATATTGACAAAGGCATATAAATTATTACCAAACGGAATCAACACTTGAATGAGGTATCAATGGAAAATAATATAAGATATACTTCTGCCTTAATTGTTTGTACAGGGATATGAAAATATAACAGAATTGCAACAAGGAAGTTTACACGCATGATTTTAGGGAAGATTTAGGTTAACAAATCGCATTATTACATTGGGAAGTTGGAAAAGTTTGTTGAACAGATACATACATAATAGTGAACGAGTGTTAACAGGAACTGAAGAGTATGCTGATTCCTTTAATAATACGTTAAGTTCGTATACCTACGAACACCTTCATGCGTCTATATACACACATAAATGAACAAAATCACAAACTCACGCATGTTAATAATCGTATTTGGTTCTATTTTATTACTAATACATATGATATGCAGCGGCCGACTGTCTATGGGAGCCACTTTCACTTTCATCAATGTGTGTCCACAATATCAGGTGACAAACGAGCTGGGGAATTTGTTTATGTGCTACACGATGTAAATTAATGTAAATTATTCCCAGTGATAATGAATAATTAATCCATGATAAACAAGAAATTATATTAAAAATAATTAACAAGGAGCCACCAAGGAAATACGTGTGCAGTTAAGATTAAATAAAAAGTTAAAATGATCATGATCAAGATTACAGATGTGAGCCCCAGCATAGGACACAACGAGACCTTAACTACATTACTGTATACATTAAGCAGCCAGGTTGATCTCTCACCTATCTCACCTTTCGTTGTGTTTTTTTATGTTCACACTTGTAATCTTAAGCTCATGTTAATTTCAGCATTTTTCTGGTAATATATTTATTTTTTCATATCGTGGTTGAGTCAACACCAGTTGTACGTCATTATCATCACCTGCACCACAGACCATCGTGTGTTCCTCTCCTGGTGTATCAGTTAGACAAAACAATGATCGACTGATGCGACACATGGAGTAGACTCAGTTGTTACAGCTTCAGTGTATTAATAATGCCAACAATAATTAAGATGGAATTCAGACACAAAATGCCACATTGCTGTCAAGAATAATTTATTAGTTATCTGTATAAATAGAAAATATAATTTATGACTGGATGTACAATACTAAATATTGTAAAAACGTTGTTGATTGATAAATCATTAAAGAGTGGTCGAGGGAGTGATCGGTCAGGTTGCAGGTGAGGTATCTACTTGGATTCGTTGGAGTCGAAGTATCTTGGCCTGGGAGGGGCGTAGCGGGGAGCCTCCCGGGACTCGAAGGACTCGAAGGACTCATATGAGTCGGGGTAGCGAGCCTCTCCGTCGTACTTGACATCAGCAATGTACCCTGAGTCACCGTCTACGACGTAGGTCACAGTCTGCAGACGACCGTCGGGAAGCTGCACGTAGTACGACCCCTGGGTGTCGTCACCGTCGCGGGTCTCCTGGTGACCGAAGTCGTTGCCGGAGGAGTCGTCCTTCACGGCGTAGTTGAAGTTGTACTGAGCCTCACTAGACTCATAAGACTCCTCGGAGGAATCCTATGATAGAAGGCAATTATATTTTCATCAGTGACAAGGTTCACCACTAAACCAACGTTGATCATGAGTTATTACCTCCATATTGTCACCATAGTACATGCTATTAATAGTGTTAACATTATACTGAATATTATGTGGAGTTTAGGTATTTATTCAAGTGACGCTAAACAACATTACCCTGAGGTGTTACTCACACGAGGGGCGGCGTAGGAGTAAGTCTCCCGGCTGTCTGCTGCTGACAGGGCGGCCATGGCCAAGACGATCAAGACCTGTGGGCATAATACTTGTATGAATGTAATTACTGGACGTTAAATGAGTACAAACTTCATATCGTATAACTGTTGTATATATGACTATACTGATGAAGGTGAAGCAGTATTCACCTTAGTGTTCATGGTGTGTGTTGTGTTGTCACGATGAACTGAATGTCGGTCCCTCAGCCTCTGTTCATTATATACCACCGCGCCAGACCTGGGCCGTCCAGGGTCAAGTTCTTATGTATGTTAGCTAATTTGTGGAGTCTTAACGTGAAGGTCGGATGGCGTAAAGCTGTACTACCGCCAAGGATGATTGAAAAAGTGAAGTCTGTGTGATCAAATACATTCCATACCATAAATTATATAAATCCTCCATTATTTGATATTTCCGCCTGAAGAATGTGAATCTGAATGTGTCGAATCAGGTTATAACTATGTGGGGTATGTTGTGTGCTGCTGGACACAGTCGATGGGTCGTGGTGTTTGCATCTTAAGTTACCTAAACTTATCTCACGTGTGTTTTTGAGATCTAATGTTATTTTAGTTATTAGAAGCTACTCGTCAGGGAAATCTCAGTAGCATATTTTATTTTTATTTACGTTTATTTTGCTTATTTGGATGTTTGTATTATTTTTACGTTTTAGGATTTGTCTTAATGTTTCGTTAGATAGAAGCGACGGACCCTAATATATACAGCACTGAGATATGTAACTGAACTAAACAATCTGATGTTTATCTTAGGAACGAAAAGAAATGGTAATGCATCCTCTTTTATGATGGCATCTAGTTCAACTTACAGACAGATTTAATTTATTGATACGTTTATTGAGATGAAAAATACATCTTAAAGGGATAAAGTGACATAAGGTATCTCCACCTTTATCCACGAATGTCCCTCTTACGGTACATCAGCATAAGGGTGGTCTTATGTACTCCAAGGTAATCAAACCTGAGTCACAGTTAGAGTGTGTTTGAGTGCGTGAGAGAGAGTACAGGAGAGAGACACACAACAAAGCAGAGAATCATAACACCAATCCGAATCTTAGTAACTATGAGAGATAGAAGCAATCATAATTACTTCCTTAATCACTAATTTCCCCTCTGAGTTAAGACTAACACTAAAAATTGGTTAGGTTAGGTTAGGTTAGGTTAGGTTTGAGTCACTGAGGATGGTGTTTCTGCAGTGATTAGCTTACATGAGGAAATTAGTATTTTCTAATTTAGTGAGTCAAGGACAAATATATCTCAAGAGCCCCTGTCGTAACACCATATGAACGAGATCATTTATATACACAGATCTGACCGAGGCTCCTTGATGCATGTTCACTGTTGGTTAGTTTTAAAGCATTATTCCTTAAGCTCGTCTATATATCATGCCCAATATGGCTGGGAACATTAACCATGGCTGTCAACTATAATAGGGCTGATAGTGATAGAATATACTTTTTGTAGTCAATGCCATTTTAGTTTTGACTTTCGCCTCCTGTAGGAATGAAATCAAGCATAATTTAGGAATGGAATCAGGTATAATTTAGGAATTGAATCAAGTATAATTTAGGAATAGAATCAGGTATAATTTAGGAATGGAATCAAGTAAAATTTAGGAATAGAACCAAGTATAATTTAGGAATAGAATCAAGTATAATTTAGGAATAGAATCAAGTATAATTTAGGAATAGAATCAAGTATAATTTAGGAATAGAATCAAGTATAATTTAGGAATGGAATCAAGTATAATTTAGGAATAGAATCAAGTATAATTTAGGAATAGAATCAAGTATAATTTAACTACAGTGATGTATTTTGAATCTATCATCTATTGGTTGTCAAGTTTCTATTGATTTAAGGGGAGATTATATGTGTATTGTAGGTACTGTTAAATTTTATAATAGAAAATGAGGTGTGTAGCCAAGAGGATGTACACAGGGGTAGCAATATCTTCATGTACACATCATCACTACACTATTATGTACACATCACCACCAACACTCATGTACACACCATACACCAACACTCATGTACACAACATCACGGTGTCGCCTCAGAGTAGATAATATGACCAATAAATATAAAATCATCACTTAATCTCTATACCCTTGACCACACGTCAAGTCACACCAGGATGTATGAATCAAAATATATATTACATTATTATTTTTTTTTATCTTTTTTGGACGATGATTTTGAACACGGTCACTGTAACGAGGTCAAGGCCAGGTAGGTGGTCTGTGTGAGGTGAACAAGGTGAACAGGATGAACAGGGTGGGGCAAGTCTACCTGGTGTTCTCCCTCATTAACCTCACCTGTTTTACATCTATCGCCAGGAAAGGTTTTGTTTATCATTATTTGGAAACACGAGAACATTACAGGAGTATGTATGAACACTTGATAGTATGGTGCTTCTTATGCATCTGATTTGCATGTGTGTGTGTGTGTGTTGTGTGCGTGTGTTGTGTGTGTGTGTGTGTGTCAGTCGAACAACACTACTGACCTCCCGCTGAGTCACATACACGTGCTGGCAGGAATTTATTATATGCTTTAAAATACCATCGTAAGAACTGTCTTAGAGGTACGAGAAAACAAAATGCAAATCTAATTCACCGTGAAAGTGGGTCTCATAATACTGGTGATGTGTGAGGGTGCGAGTACAGTACCGTGTGGCTGGTACTGAACTAGCCCGGGTTCAGTCCCCTAAATGAAAGTTAAGCAACCATTCGGGGCAGCGTAGACAAGGGGTGACCCAGGTAAGACTAAAGTATGTTGAATGCAGAATAATTTATTCAAATAAATATTTATATACAGTAAATGATGTTATTCAGTTTGCACTGTGTATAAAATACAACACAGTCGCCATGGTTCGTCAGGAGGGTGTTGGACACACCTGTAGGTGATCACTCAGGTAATTATTTGGATTCGTTGGAGTCGAAGTATCTTGGCCTGGGAGGGGCGTAGCGGGGAGCCTCCCGGGACTCGAAGGACTCGAAGGACTCATATGAGTCGGGGTAGCGAGCCTCTCCGTCGTACTTGACATCAGCAATGTAGCCTGAGTCACCGTCCACGACGTAGTTCACAGTCTGCAGACGACCGTCGGGAAGGTGCACGTAGTACGACCCCTGGGTGTCGTCACCGTCGCGGGTCTCCTGGTGACCGAAGTCGTTGCCAGAGGAGTCGTCCTTCACGGCGTAGTTGAAGTTGTACTGAGCCTCACCAGATTCATAAGACTCAAAAGACTCAGAGGAGGAACGCTTGAAAAATAATCAAGGAGTTGGTTGCAGTTAGTATAATAATCAAGAATATTGTCTGTTGTCCAGATGAATATTTCTCTTACGGGTAAAAAAAAATAATTGGGGAACTAAAGCAGTTACCTAAGTTGACGATAACTGATTATTATTGAGAAGGTTCTCTGATATATCAACACTGACTTACAAATTATAGAATTTATGGATTAACATGTTGTTGTAGATATAAGTTGTCTACTCACAGTTCAAAGGAAAACTAACAGTAATGTATTTAATATCCTATTAATAGTTCTCACACTTAGTACAAGTTTATATAGTACTGATACCATGAGTTGTACTCACTCGAGGGGCAGCATACGAGAAGGTTTCCCGGCTGCGGCTGTCTGCTGCCGCCAGAGCTGCCACGCCCAACACGATCAAGATCTGTGGGTATAATATTGAAATAAATCTAATTGCCGTACACTAATATCAATACCTATATGATATACTAATTAGATATACTGTATATACATTCTCATAAGCGTAAGGTTATACTCACCTTAGTGTTCATGGTGTGTGTTGTGTTGTCACAAGGAACTGACTGTCGGTTCCTCTGCCTCTGTCCATTATATACCACCACGCCAGACCTAAGTCGTCCAGGGTCAAGTTCTTATATATGTTAGGAAATTTGTGGAATTCTTACCCTGAAGGTAGGATGAAGTAAAGGTGTGGAAGGGTGATAATTTGTGAAATGCACTCTTAAGTGAGAAGCTGTGCTTATCTTAACCTAGGTGTTGGATGGAATATATTGTCACCATTACTCACATGAAGTTTTGCTCATGAGTCGTGTTCTTCTTTAAGAACAATGTCGTTACTGTCCAGGCAGAAGTCACTGACAGTTCCTGGGGGTAAATACTTATGGTTAACTACTATGGAGAATAATCTTTGTCTGAGGTCGTTTACAAACTCCTGTTGGTGTTGATAAAGGTAACACCCATATTTGTTATTATACAGTCGTGGCTGCTGTAGAAGCTTCATAAAATATCATCATTAGTCAGGTGTGTATAAGGAGACTCAGATTTTGATCATAAAACAGTGTAACAAATGCGTGTTGGTTCACCTGGTGAGGGCGGGGCAGGGAGGGGCGCGGCCAGGGTGTGTTCTTCATTTCCCTCACTGACCTACGTGATGTTTCTCAATGTGATTTAGAAATGTTTTTTTATTTAGGCGTGGGCACCAAACACACACGCAAGCACACACTTCCTAACCATATATGGATGCACCACGAACACCCAAACACAAGTTTGTTAACAGCCTGAACTTCAAGCCCAAATGAAGTGTAGTAACAACACGTAATAGAATACATGTAACGCGTGTGTCAAAGTGTGTGTGTGTATATTGTCACGTGTGTATGTATGTGTATATTGAAATGTGTGTTTGTGTGTGTATGTATTGTCATGTGTGTGTGTGTGTGTGTGAGTGTATATTGACATGTATGTGTATGTGTATGTGTATATTGTCATGTGTGTATGAGTGTGTATATTGCCATATGTGTACTGTATGTATGTATGTGTGTGTGTGTATTGTCATTTGTGTATGTATATGCCTGTATGTGTGTCCTGATCGTTGGGTGAAGAACGAGGAGTAGTCACCGCTCTCCTCACCTCACCGACTTACACAACGTTCACCCTTCTGTCCTTCACCTCCCTCCTTATGTTTTAATTATCATAAAACACTTCATATGGTTGGATAATAAAACAATATACAGAAGCTTCAAAAACTACCGAATGATTCATCGTCACTATCATACCTGCTTAACCCGGATGATGTCCCTCACAGCGGCCGACTATTTGCTGATACAAACCTTCTATTGAAAATGTTTGTGAGTATAAACAACGCAAATTCCTTTACTGGTTAAATGTTCCCGCAGACACTGTGGCTGAATGAATCAACTGTTTATTAAATTACCCAAACCTGACACAAGATCCTCATAAATAACACAACATTGGATTACAATTAATCGTCTTACCTTTCATCAGCTACAAGAAATTAAGAAATTCGTCCATATAGTCCCTGTCATACTGCCACTTGTGTCCACAAACAAAATCTTCAACATATACACTATTTAACTCTTTCACCACCCTTTTGTAATTGATAAAAAATGTTTTGGTCTTCACGAGAGTCAATGGAAACAACAAACATGTCACCTTTTTAGTGGCAAGATATTTTGGCATAAAATCTTTAAATAAAAAAAAAAAGGTTTTCAGATAAGAATTCCTTTTTTGAATTCCGATCAATGACGTTTTCACCGCTTTACGCCATCCAACCTTCAGGTTAAGAATTCACAAGTTAGCTAACATACGTAAGAACTTGACCCTGGACGGCCCAGGGCTGGCGCGGTGGTATAAAATGAACCGCAGCAGAGGAACAGTCAGTCAGTTCCTAGTGACAACACAACAGACAACATGAACACTAAAGTAAGTCTAACTTTACGCTTTTGAGAATGTATATACATTATATTTGATTTGTATATAATGTAGGTATTGCTTTTAATGTATGGCAATTAGATTTATCTCAATGTTATACCCACAGATCTTGATCGTGTTGGGAGTGGCAGCTCTGGCAGCAGCAGACAGCCGCAGCCGGGAAACCTTCTCCTACGCTGCCCCTCGTGTAAGTACAACTTATGGTACTATACGAAATATTGACACAATATAAATTCCATTTTCATTGCTGTGAGATTCTCGTTTGAACTGATTTTAGAAGTTTTCTATTCACATCAACAGTATATAATCAAAACTCATAAGTCGGTTCTGATTTACCAAACTCTTCAACTTCCATAATAACTTAAAAAAACACACAATTATTTTGAGTTAGGAGATACTTGTGCATAAGAAGTTTCCATAATGATTGAAACCTAAATCCTGATTACATTTTTAGAGATACTCCGCTGAGTCTTTCGAGTCTGGTGAGGCTCAGTACAACTTCAACTACGCCGTGAAGGACGACTCCTCCGGCAACGACTTCGGTCACCAGGAGACTCGCGACGGTGACGACACCCAGGGGTCGTACTACGTACATCTTCCCGACGGTCGTCTGCAGACTGTGACCTACGTTGTTGATGGTGACTCAGGCTACATTGCTGACGTCAAGTACGACGGAGAGGCTCGTTACCCTGACTCATACGAGTCCTTCGAGTCCTTCGAGTCCCGGGAGGCTCCCCGCTACGCCCCTCCCAGGCCAAGATACTTCGACTCCAACGAGTCCAAATAATTACCTGAGTGATCACCTATAGGTGTGCCCAACACCCTCCTGACGAACCATAGTGGCTGTGTTGTATTACTGCAAATGCATCCTTGTCAATATTATATATACATATTTATGTAAATAAATTATTCTGCAATCAACATACTTTGATGATTTTCCCACTTACGATATACCTCGAACATGTGAATCAAGAGATTTACAAAAATGAACAGCGGCAGAGGGATGGGCAGTTAGTTTCTCGTGACAACACAACACACACCATGAACATTAAGGTGAATATAACCTTTTATTAGTGATATTTTATATTAAAACACTGTAGGCAAATAATAATACCCACTTTTGTATTCCATTCACAAAAAGAAAATTGCACTTACAGATCTTGATCGTGCTGGGCGTGGCAGCCCTGGCAGCAGCAGACAGCCCCAGCCGGGAAACCTTCTCTTATGCTGCCCCTCGTGTGAGTACATATTATGGGACTGCGTCTATATTATGATTGGTTATTTCATGAATCTAAAATTCAGAAACTGTTCCATATACTGTAACTTCCATGATGGTTTTCTTTGGATTGAGATGAGTTATTTAATGTACCAAGTACAGTACATAAAAATACTCGTTAAAACTTAGGCTGTAGTTGGGATATTATGTAATGCTCAAATTTAAAAACAAATATTCTTGTATAAGTTTAAGTCTCTAGTTAATTTAGTCACAAATATTTATATTATGTATACAAAGGTTATCATGATAAAAATACGTAGGAGTAAAGATTTACATATATGCTAACGGTGCACAATAATTATAAGAGTTTTTCACTTTCATGTTATCTGCTGGAGTCTTTTGAGTTCAGAGGTCTGGCAGAATCAATCACGTGAAGGACGACTTCTCCGGAACGACTCTCGGGCACCAAGAGATTCCGGATGGTGACAACACCCAGGGTTGCACCGCTGTGCACTTTCCCGACGGTCGTCTCGTAGATCGTGACTCCATGTCGTGACGGTGACTCAGGCCACATTGCTGATATGTCAAGTAATACGATGAGAGTTCGCCATCTCCTGACTCATGAGTCTCGAGTCCCGGGAGGCTCCTCACACGCCTCTTCAAGAGGCCAAGAAAGATACTTGACTTAACGAGTCCAAGTAATCACTACACTCAGAATTTCAGACTGTTCAGTGTTCACTCTCCTCGACCACCGTTAATCTACCCAGAAATGGTTTATTCGTCAAATAGGTTTTACAATATTTTATATTGTACATCCACTTATAAATTATGATATTTATTTACAAGGATAACTAATAAATTATATTGATGGCAATGAGGTAGTTTCGTTTATGGATCCGTTTTCAAACCAAAACGAATTTGAGTGTCAAACAAATGTCCTGAATTCACACGAACAAACAAGGTTTTTGGTTCTTCATTCACCGTAAGACACACTGAGAAGATGATCCTATAGTCATTGCGGGAGTCCAACATGAGTAAGATCGGGACTCCGCTTCTTTACCTTCCTTTATGTTGGTTAGAGAAGCAAGTGACACTGCTGACATTCTATTGGAAATACTTATTTTCATCTTTCACTTCTGCATGAATGAGGGGAGATCGATACATAGAAACATCAAATTGTTACATGAAGTTTATAGGAGAGCCTGCTCCTCCCGTGATATATAATCACACTTGGATATGTGGCGACTGCCATAGTCTCTGGTTTGTTCAGGAAGACTCAGCAACACTGGATCGAAGAACAATAAGGTGTTGTGAGTATCAACACCTTTGCCAATTTTCCAGACTGATGTTTATGTGATACCAAAGAGTCGTCACAACAGCTTGTTTCCCAAACTGTTTCTTCATACCACCATGCATGTAATTTATGTAATAAAAAGCGGTTGTCATAATGATCAGCATTACGGTTGAATTTAACTATTAGATGATTATTACTCTATTAATAATGTGGAAGAAATTATTTACTAGACGAGTTTTTACTTCAAAACCATCATAACTCTTGCGATTACAACGCCTTACTGATGATAATGAACGTGATTCTTTTTCATAACAGGAGTGATAATGGAATCCTGTGGTCTATAATGGTTGGTGTGGATGATGGCATGCAGGGAGCAGCAGCTGGTCAGCATTACAATTACCGGTGTTAGACTTGAACCAGGTACTGATTACAGGAGACTAGGCTGTATCCACTTCGACCACTGCATCCTTGTTTGTTTCGAACAGACGAGAGTAACATCACACCTTTACGGAAGTATGTGTGTGTGTGTGTGTGCGTGTGTGTGGTCTGTATGTGGCTGGATGTGACATTTCTTAATATAAACGTTTAACGTGACGTGAACTGTTTGGGACTGGTAATATGAAGAGCATATAAAATACCCATCATAATCGGAAAGCAGTGTGACTGGCTCTCAACATCACTCGCCTTCTACTTTGCCTAATAAGACAGCTGGCATAGTAGACATTCACAGGTTGGTGTGCTGGGCTGCGCATGACAAAACAGTGACTATTAAGAAGGAACACTTACACCTACCATTAATTGCCTTGTTATATATCCGTAAATATTTTGTAAACTTTGGATTCACATGTCTGGAGGTATAACATAAATGGAAAAATCATCAAAGCATGTTGATTAAGAATAATTATTTACATAAATATGCATATATATATTGACAAGGATGCATTTGCAGTAATACAACACAAGCCACTATGGTTCGTCAGAGGGTGTTGGGCATAACGTAGGCATCACTCAGGTAACATTTGGACTCGTTGAGTCGAAGTATCTTGGCCCGAGGGCGTAGCGGAGCCCGGGACCCGGAAGGACTGAAGGACCTGTATGAGTCGGCAGCGAGCCTCTCCGTCGTACTTGACATCACAATGTAGTCGAGTCACCGTCTACGACGTAGGTCAGCAGTCTGCAGACGACCGTCGTAAAAGATGCATGTAGTACGACTCGGGTGTTGCCACTACCGCGTCTCCTGGTGACCGAAGTTGCTGCTGAGGAGTCTCACGGCGAAGTTGAAGCATACGAGCCTCACTAGACTCTGGGAAAAGATCTGAAGTGATATCTCTAAAAATGTAATCCGGATTTAAGTTTCAATCATTATGAAACTTTATGCAATAAGCATTCCTAACACAAATAATCAGTGTTTTTGGTTATTATGAATTTGAAGAGTTTGATAAATCAGAAACTGATTTATGAGTTTTGGATTATATATTACATGGAATAGAAAACTTCTAAAACTGTTCAAACGAGAATCTCAGCAATGAAATGAATTTATATTTGTGTCAATATTTCGTATAGCACGTGGTTGTACTTCCTGCTAATGAGGCAGCGTAGGAGTAGGTTGGTTTCTGGCTATGGTGGCTGTCTGTTGCCGCCAGAGCTGCCACTCCCAACACGATCAAGATCTGTGGGTATAACATTGAGATAAATCTAATTGCCATACATTAAAAATAATACCACATTATATACAAATCAAATATAATGTATATACATTCTTGCTGGGCGTAAAGCCAGACTTTACTTAGTGTTCGGTGTTGTCTGTTGTGTTGTCACCAGAACTGGATCGATCAGTCTTCCGCTGCGGTTCATTATATACCATCGCGCCAGACCTGGGCCGTCCAGGTCAAGTTCTTATATTGCGTTTGCTAATTCAGAATTTTTTACCCTGGAAGATGAAGTAAAGATGTGGAGCGTCGGCGATGTGAACTTGACCTGAC
>NW_024747239.1:0-30092 GCF_018991925.1 Homarus americanus
CAAGTGTAATCAGGGTATGCCAAAACAGGGCATTGGTAAGCGCTATTGTAATGGGCCCCTGTCTCATCAACAGAACATATTATATAAATGGGTCAATATTTCTGATATTATATTCAGATTCACCACCCTGTAACTTTCCACTGTCTATGAGTAAGACATGAGTTGTACACGTGAGAGGGCAACTCTCCCAAGAGGGAGGAAGCCCATAGTCAGCATTCTATGTAAGCCCGCACTGCGGCGCCCATACTCGTCAGTCACTCACAGCAACTTATATTGTTAGGACGTGATTAACGTTTATATTACATAAACGCCGTCCCTTTCTCATTCACTCATATACAGTGGAACTTACGGTCGATCTGCACTCAGGAATTATAGATACAATCCTTTTATAATAAAACAAGGAACTACAGTTTGGGTTTCGTTACTTAAACCCAAATATTAAATATATGTGAACGGCCTGGTTAATTGGACAATCCAGCCGATTCACTATCTTCAATGCAGCAAAACTCTTTTCGTGTTCAGCATCCCACACAAACATTGCATCTTTTCTCAGCAACCTTGTTAATGGTGATGCTAATGTTGCATAGTTCTTGATAAAAGAACGATAATAACAGGATAAAACAAGAAAGCTACGCACTTGATCAACCGATGCAGGACGTGGAAACTGAGATACAGCCTTAACTTTATCATCAACTGTATGAATGCCGTCACCGTCAACTACATGACCAAGGAAATGGATTCTGGATTTTAAAAACTCACATTTCGAAAGTTTACTCTTAAGACCTGCTGTGGAAAGTTTTTCTAACACTTCATTCAGTTTAATCAGTTCATTCAGGGCAAACAGGGCAATCATTCTTTGAAACGTCAGCGGGGCATTCCTGAGACCAAAAGGCATATGCAGGAACTCAAAGTGGCCTAGGGGAGTACTAAATGCCGTGACCTCCAGTGATTTCACATCGAGTGGTATTTGCCAATACCCACTAAGCAAATCTAAGTTGCTAAATACAGCATTATCCTTGCCTAAGGACTGCAATATATCACTCAAGACAGGCATAGGGTACCTATCCGGGATCATACATTCATTGACGCACCTAAAATCAATAACTGGGCGCCAACCACCATCCTTCTTAGGGACTAGGAATAAAGGGCTATTGAAAGGGAACTTAGAATGCATAATAACATTCTCATCCAACATGTCCTGGACCATACCCCAAACTACAGCACGCTGGCTATGTGGTAGTCGGTAAGCTGGTACATAGATAGGATTTGTTCCCTCCTTTAATGATATGTGATGGGATGTTAATCTGTCTGTCCTAGCTTTTCCCCTGGCAAGGCTACAATATTTTTGTAGTCAGCAAGCAGCTCTAAAAGGCGTGTCTTGCCCTGAGGATGATCCATCAGCTTAACATGTGGTGCTATTTGATCTATCCTCTCCTGCCTAGTCTGTTGGGATTGAGAAACAATATTACCAACTGGGAATTGCGTAGGGTGTAATTCCACATTGTTGTGATATACGAGAAAATCACACGAATAACATCCTTCCTTTAATATCCTAGTGATGCCTGTTCTATTTAGAACTAGAACGTCTGTCAAACCAGCAGCTCTAATCGTGCTCAACGTCGATTCGCACGACAAACTATTTACCTTGCACGTTTCCGGGAGACATACTACATCAGTCCCCGTATACACATCAGGTAATTCCACAGTGGCCTTGGTGAATTCCTCATTCTGATAGTGGAGAGTACTCTTCAAAATTGCAGGCACCCAATCTTCCAACTCTTGCTGCGATAATGACGCTGGAAAAGTGAGTGTGTGAGGTCTGTGGCTTGCTTCGACACATTATCCGCCTTCCTCCGTGTAGGAATGGTGGACAACACTTTCGACCTTGCGGAGAGCAACGGTGCAGAATGATGCATAGCGTTGTAGGAAACATCTTTAAACATAATAGCATTATTACGTGGACGAACATCTATACTATTCGTTCTGAGTGTTGGGAGAGGAATTAATCCGTCAGCTGGCAAATTAAATTGCTGGACCACATAAATGTCCGCATAGAAGGGAGCACCACGTCTTGAAAATCTAAGTGGTAACGTCACCATTCCTTCAATACTCAGCTGAGTGCCGGATACTCCCTCCTTCGAGATCGGCGTCAGTAGGTCTCCATAAAAAATCTCGGTGAGGGAATCTACATTGTAACTCTAGCTAGGATGTCAAGGCTAAAACATTCGCGCAAGCACCCGTATCTACATCCAGAGCCAATCTGATTTCTCCCACTGTCACCGGTACTGACAACACTTCCACTTTACTGAGCACCGCAACTATTGAGGCTGCCACAGAAGTGTTGTGGGAAGTATGCACCAATGTACCTATCCTTCCCCGTTTTTTGACAGGTGCTGGCCTTCCCCCGACTTCTCATCCTGGTAACAACGCGCTTTGCGCTGCTGTGTTACCGGGGGTATTCCAGAGTCCATGCTCCTGGCTTTTACCATAATGTCACACTCATCTGTGCTGTGAGATGCTGACCCCACCACCATGGAGCTGGTAACAATCATCGATCATATGGCCCCTCTTATTACAATGGGTACATCTCAAAGATCGTCGATGCTTGTAACCCTGGTGTTGAGGTGCGATCGGAGCCAACGGCTACATTTGCGCTACCGGGGGAGGCGCCTTAGCCTGGGAAGAACATGCCGTCAGAGGTCCTGTCATCTTCGGAGACAGTTTTTTATCGTAGTCCACCAAAACAGTAGGCGGGACAAACTTTACCTCCTGGGCCCGGCTATAGATGGGACGACGAACCGCCAACAAGTAACTAACCAACTCTATCAATGTTTCCACGTTTTCCGCTGACATCTTGCCATCATCGTCCTACCACCGCGAACCCCGGAAGGTCGCTTCCATGTCTTGTCTGACTTCTCCGGCAATTGAAACAGCCCCCATCGGTGATTCCGCATGAACCACCGGAGCCAGACGATCCAGCCAGCGAAATGCAGGTGGCCAAAGTGGGACCTGCACTCAAAAATACCAATGAGAGTCCGCTTGAATTTTTCATAATCGGGGTCCGTCAAACCATACGCATTGAGGTGCGTACAAGCAAATGAACCCTGCGGGATATGGGAACACACAAACGCTTCTTATCGTAATCATTCGTAATTTTCACGATGGGCATTGTGTCCTCGCAAGCGCGGATGAACTGTGTTATTCTATAATCATCTTGACTAGTGAAATCACGGACCTGGTCACCACGTGGTATCACGTGAAACACATTCTCGGGGTTAGGCAACATATGAGTGTTAGAGGAAGTCATGTTAGCGTTAGATGTAGGCAAGCCACTAAGCTTACTCCTAACCGAAGGCTCAGTCAAGGGGAGGGGTAATGCTAAGTTATCTGACACACTGACACCCAGAAAAGGAGTAGGAACAACCTGTGAATAACCAGGCCTTGTACTATATTGATTCCCAGATAGTAAGGTACGACGGTTTAAGCCTTGCTTATAAAGGACTCACTGGGGGCACCGGAAGAACTGCAATCATCGATTACGAAGCCACAACAGTCGTCCAGACAGTTGTGAAATGTCCTGCGTTACTACACCATGAAACTTGTGGGTATGGGGCAACACTGTAAATGCCGGTAAACAGGATGGCCAATGCTGATTCCGCAAATTCCTTCCCAGCCACACTGTGTTGCCAGAGAGGGGTATTACCAACCTCTCCTAAGATATTAAGTCAACAATAACTCAGTATCGGTTATTGTAAATAATTCTGCACACCACTTTGGGAGACAATGAAAACACTCAACTATAATCGTCTCACTATGAGATATATCAATACACTCGGATATTTCATGTAACACGTCATTGTTTATTGTTTTCTTATTTCAGTAAACACTGACGCCTTGGTATGTAGAATGTGCATTCAGACTGGAATGTTATATTCGTACCACACTTAGCTGCCACCTATGAACTAGTCGTAATGTATATAGGACTGATCATATATATTACATTGGGTTAGAGTAGCGAAACCTAATTGTCTGTTTCTCCTTTTATTAAGGAACTGCTGTTGATACAATTCCAGAGTGTAAATCAACCGTAACTTAATCACTGTATCTATGAGTGTTAAGAGAAGGACGGGGGCTATGTAAATAGACCGTTTAATCATATCCTTCTTGTGTGAGGGGTTAAGTAGTAATGCCCGCTTTAGGTGGCCAGAAAGGCCGGCAAGTAATGCCTCAACTCAGCATAATATGAGCGCGGTTTTCCATGGGCACACCTTATCACGTGCTCTGAACATGTCACCTTATAGCCAGTGGAAAGTTAAAGGGGATGAATCAGGATATATTAATCAAATGTAATTAACCCATTTATATAATCTTTCTGCTGATGAGACAGGGGCTATTACAAGGCGAAGGACACTTTACTGGGTGTTGATGTAGAGGAGAAGGAGGAAGAGAGGGATGAGGATGAGAAGGAGGAGGAGGAGGAGGAGGAGGAGGAAAAGGACACCGAACTGGGTGCTGATGTGGAGGAGGACGAGGAGGAGGACACCTTACTGGGTGTTGATACGGAGGAGGAGGAGGACGCGTAGGACACCTTACTGGGTGTTGATGTGGAGGAGGAGGAGGAGACGCGTTGATGTATGGAGGAGGAGGAGGAGGAGGCCACATAGTGAGTGTCGGGGAGGAGGATGGAGGAGGGAAGAGAGGAGGACGGAGGAGGAGGAGGAGGGAGGAGGGAATGCCACCTTACTGGGTGTTGCCTGTGGAGGAGGAGGAGGGAGAGGGAGGAGGAGAGGACACCTTAGTGGGTGTTGATGTCGAGGAGGGAGGAGGAGGAGAAGAGGGAGGAGGAGAGGAGGGGAGCAGGAAGGAGGAGGAGGGAGGGAGGGAGGGAGGAATGGGAGGACACCCTGGGTGTTGATGTGCAGGATGAGGAAGAAGAGGAGGAGGAGACACCTTACTGGGTGTTGATGTGGAGGAGGAGGGAGGGGAGAGGACATGTAATGGGTGTTGATGTGGAGAGAAAGAAGGAGGAGGAGGGGAGGAGGAGGAGGAGGAGGACACCTTATTGTGAGGTGTGATGGATCTTGGAGAGGAAGGAGAGGACGCCTTGGGTGTTGACGTGGAGGAGAAGGAGGGAGGAGGAGAGAGGAGGAGGACTGCCTTACTGGGTGTTGATGTCGAGGAGGAGGAGGGAGGAGGAGGAGGAGGAGGAGGGGAGGAGGAGAACAGGAGAGGAGAAGGAAGAGCAGGAGGAGGAGAAAGAAGGAGGGAAGGAGGAGGGCGCCTTGTAATGAGTGTTGATGATGTGGAGAGAGGAGAAGAAGGACATATACTGGGTGTTGTTGGTGGAGGAGGAGAAAGAAGAGGAGAGGAGGAGGAGGAGGAAGGAGGAGGACACCTTGCCACTGGGTGTTGATGTGGAGGAGGAGGGAGGAGGAGGAGGAGGGAGGAGGAGAGAGGACTGCCTGGTGTTGATGTGGCGGAAGAGGGAGGAGTAGAGGACACCTTGCACAGGTGTGATGTAGAGAAGGAGGGTAGAAGGACACCTTACTGGGTGTTGATGTGGGGGAAGGAGGGTAGAGAGGGACACACTGGTGTTGATGTGGGGAGGGTAAGAAGGACACCTTACAGGTGATGTGGGGGAGGAGGGGAGGGAGGTAGAAGGACATCTTACTGGGGTGTTGATGCTGGGGAGAAAGGAGGAGTGAAGGACACCTTACTGGGTGTTGATGTGAAGGAGGGAGGGTAGAAGGACACCTTACTGGGTGTTGAGTGAGGAGAAGGAGGGTGAAGGGACACCTTACTGGGTGTTGATGCTTAGAGGAGAAAAGGAGGAGTAGAAGGACACTTACTGGGTGTTGATGTAGAGGAAGGGAGGAGTAGAGGACACCTTGCTGAGTGTTGATGTAGAGAGGAGAAGGAGGTAGAAGGACACCTTGGGTGTTGATGTGAGAGGAGGAGGAGGAGTAGAAGGACTGCTTACTGGGTGTTGATGTGAGGGAGAAGAGGAGGAGTGAGACACCTTACTGGGTGTTGATGTAAGAGGTAGAGGACTGTACTGGTGTTGATGTGTAGAGGAGAAGGAGGAGGAGTAGAGGACACCTTACTGGGTGTTGTAGAGGGAGGAGGGTAAGAAGGACACCTTACTGGGTGTTGATGTAGAGGAGAAGGAGGACACCTTCCTGGGTGTTGATGTAGAGAAGGAGGGTAAGGACGCCTGGGTGTTGTAGAGGAGGAGGAGTAGAAGGACACCTTACTGGGTGTTGATGTAGAGGAGAAGGAGGAGTAGAAGGACACCTTACTGGGTGTTGATGTAGAGGAGAAGGAGGAGTAGAAGGGACAGCACCTTACTGGGTGTTGATGTAGAGGAAGGAGTAGAAGGACACCTTACTGGGTGTTGATGTGAGGAGGAGTAGAAGGACACCTTACTGGGTGTTGATGTAGAGAGAGGAGGGGAGCCAGAAGGACGCATACACTGGGTGTTGATGTAGAGGAGAAGGAGGAGTAGAGGACACCTTGGGTGTTGATGTGAGGAGGAGGGTAGGGGACGCACCTTACTGCTTGGGTGTTGAAACCGTAGAGGAGTGAAGGACACCTTGGGTGTTGGTGTAGAGAAGGGCGGAGGAGGAGAGTGGGGGACACCTTACAGGTGTTGATGTGAGAGGAAAGGGAGAGTAGAAGGACATGCCTTACTGGGTGGCTAGTGATGTGGGGAAAGGAGATGGGGGACTGCTTCTGCTGGGTGTTGATGGGGAGGAGGTGGGGACACCTTGGGTGTTGATGTACTGGAAGGAGGAGTAGAAGGACACACTTACTGTGGTGTTGATGTGAGGAGGAGGAGGGAGAAGGACACCCACTGGTGTTGATGTGAAGAAGGAGGTAGAGGACACTGCCTTACACAGGTGTTGTAGAGGGAGGAGGAGGAGTAGAGAGGACACACCTTGCACAGATTGCTGATGTGGG
This sequence comes from Homarus americanus, assembly GCF_018991925.1. NCBI lineage: Eukaryota > Metazoa > Arthropoda > Malacostraca > Decapoda > Nephropidae > Homarus > Homarus americanus. The sequence continues at coordinate 6,961 of NW_024747239.1, forward strand.
GAGGAGGAGGAGTGAGACGCCTTGCGTTGTTGATGTAGAGGAGGGAGGAGGAGTGAAGAGGACACACTTACTGGGTGTTGATGTAGAGGGAGAAAGTAGAAGGACACCTTACTGGGTGTTGATCTTAGAGGAGGAGGGGAGGGGGTAGAAAGACTTGCTGGGTGTTGTGTAGAGGAGCAGGGAGGAGGGTAGAAGGACACCTTACTGGGTGTTGATGTAGAGAGAGAGAGGAGGAGTGAAGGACACCTGGGTGTTGATGTAGAGAAGGAGGGTAGAAGCCTTACTATATGTTGATGTATAAGAAGGAGGAGTAGAAGGACACCTTACTGGGTGTTGATCATGGGGGAGGAGAGTAGAAGGACACCTTACTGGGTGTTGATGACATGGAGAGAAGAAGGAGGAGTAGAAGGACACCTTACTGGGTGTTGATGTAGAGGAAGGGAGGTGAAAGCACACCTTACTGGGTGTTGATGTGCAGAGGAGAAGGAGGAGTAGAAGGAGACACCTTACTGGGTGGTGAAATGTAGGAGGAGGAGGTAAGAAGGACTACTGGTGTTGATGTAGAAGGAGAAGGAGTGGTAGAAGCACACACCTTACCTGGGTGTGTTGATCCATGGGGAGAAGGAGGAGTGAAAGGACACCTTACTGGGTGTTGATGTGGAGGAGGAAAAGGAGGAGGAAGAGGAGAAGGATTTTTTTTCTTTTACGGGAATTAGCCCTCCCGGCACAGGTCAAACGACCCACAACGGTGCCTGGGGGACGAAAAAAAGGAACAGAAAGAAATTGAAAATAGAGAAGAAAAAGGTTATACTGTGTTAATCTACACCACGAAGATGCTGGAAAACCATATTTGTAAAGTGAGACAGATTGTATAAGTATGGAAACACAGAAGAAGGCAGAGTTTTCCACAGTTTGCTGTGTGAGGAAAGAAGGATGTACTATAACGGGTTATTCTCGTGTGACCGACATCCACAGAGAAGGGGTGGGCACCGCGGGCAAGACGTGTGTTACGAGCCCACGGCCTTGCCGGCGGTACACAGGATGCCAAGTCCACCGAACATTGCCCGTTAAAGTACCTGTAAAAGAGAGAGAATGAAGCAACATTGGGGAGAAGAGAAAGGGAAGAGAGATTGGCGACTAAAGGAGGAGAGTTAATATGACGAAATGCCTTTGATTCCACCCTATCTAGCAGTTGGACAGAAGAAGAGCCACCCCAGATATGAGAGCAGTATTCCAAGTTAGGACGAATGAATCCCTTTATATACTTGGAAAACTGCTCAGGAGTGAAGTAGCTACGGCATCTGTAGAGCATTCCCAACTTCGGAGGCAGCTTTAGCTATATTAAGGACCATCAGAAACGACGCCCTCCAGGTGCTCTACGCTCGACCACGGTAGGGAAACACCCTCCGGGAGGCCCCACATTGTCTCACTGTACTGCATTAGGTACACCACATTTTTGGTTTTGCCATAAGGAACAAGTATGTACAGATTTTTGCCAGTTCCACTCTGGAGCATCCAACATAGAACTGTCCATGAGAGAAGCAAGGAAACACCAGGTTTAGGCCAACCATCTTTAGGGACTGTCCCTGGCTTTTGTAGATGGTCATGGCAAAGCTCACTTTAACCGAACTGAAGTCGCTTGAATTCAAATGGCAGGTCAGTGGTGATGAGAGGTATCCTTGGTATAAAAACGGCCTCTCCTTTAGCTTTTCCTGTCAGTATTGTAGCTTTGTACATGTGGCATTATGTTCTTCACAACCAGTCTTGTGCCATTGCAGACATGGTGGTTCAAGATATCTTAAGAGCATTATAGGACTCGTAGGGTGTGTCATAGGAGGGAAGACTGCTTAAACTAATGGCCATCACTTTTGGTAGATTTTAGAGCATATAAACAGAAAATAATTTCAGTTTCAATATTTTGCAACCTTTTACAGGGTAACGAAGTGAAATTTTATCGAAAGTAAATTCAACGTACAGCTGCATTAGTATTGTACTCAAATAGTGAACATTGCTTTGACTTCATTCTAACAACCCAACTAACAATATTTTTTTTCTGTTTCAGATTCTGATGCATTTATGTTGATAATATTTGCGATGGCTGCTTAGCCAGGACGAGGAACCAAAAATCCAGCCACCCCAGTCACTATCTGGGTCTGGGAGAGAGCTCCCAGTCGGAGTTGCCTACATTGAGGGATGCTGAGGATACGGTGTTTTAACCAGGCAAATCAGTGAAAGAACCAAAGAACTTACACAGCTCAAAGACATTAAGCAGTGATATGACCACAAAGTTGTCTTGGCACAGTACACTCTAAGGCCTGTCTGCCTCCAGTCATAATATCAACAAGTCAGGAGAAGATTAGAGAGATCAAGGCTAGTTGGGGAAAAGGCAGATATCTCTTGGAGAGGAAAACTTATAGTTAAGGACAGCTACAAGCAACTGACCAGTTATTTGATATAATTACTAGTAAGTGCCCAATTGTTCTTGTCCTGAGTTTGATGCAAGATCGACCAACTGAGGCCCACATTCTGTATTTGCAAGCGGAACTGAAGATTCTGGTGATCGAACTGCACGGTCAAAGCACAGAGAGAAGACTGGCAGTATAGGGGCTCTCATGATGAAATAAGATATTCCGGGAAACCAAGACAGAGGCTACAGAGAGACAGAGAGAGAAGAGTTGCCGAGGAAAAGAGACCTGAGAAGGCCCAGGTGAGGGTAAAAAGGTCGATGATTGGAGCCGAGCTGATTCAGAGTTTAATGATCATGGCCGATCCCTGGAGTTGACCAGGAGAATGGTAATTGTCCCTAACCCAGAAAAATAAGGATCCCAAACCTCCAGGCATAAGATTCGTAGGAAAGATATCCTGAGTATAGCCTGGCCAGCATGCGACACCACACTGGTCTCAGAGAAACCGCAGAGATAGCAACAGCTGCCTGGATTGACGGTGGTTTGATAACACCCGATGATGTTCACCAGATAGATCATAACAATGTAAGGAGAGCTCAGGAGAAACTTGTCAGTAACCCAGAAGAAGAGTTTGAAAGCAAGGATAAGAGAAATGAATCAATTACTGTTCTTGATGGGAGAAGGGATGACACTAAAGTGTTCATGAAAGTTGGAGACTTGAATGTTGTTCTCTGCTACAGTGAAGGAGGAACACTACTCCTGCTGCAGTGAACCAGGAGGGAAGCATTTGTGGCATTTCACTCCAGAGAAAGATGACATCAGAAACCAGCTGAGATAGTGGCAGATAACATTGTAGAACTGGCTCAGAGAGAGGAACGTAGACCAGACCCTGTGAAAAGGCCATTGGAGGACAGCACCAACACGAAATACAGGGTAAAAGGGGGTGTCATACAGTGATAGAGCGGAAGATTAGAGGTAGCTGGTCTGATTGTTTGTGACCTCCAGACCAACGAGTTGCCACTCAGACATCTGGATCCAGGAGTTGGACAAAGACTCTTCAAACAACAACAGATGGTCTCAACTCTGGCAAGATGCTGACTCTGCCACTGAGTTAGAAATAAATCCGAGCTTTGAAAAATCACAGCGGTCTCTCCACCTGTTGAGCTTGCACATACTGTCATTGACGACCGAGTACTGACCTTTCAGTACTATGGTTACATGATTTGCATGCCATCAAACTGGGGGTCATGCCTGATAGACTTGCTTACCTGCAGATAGGTCCAGTCTCACATCTCTAGGTGGCTCAATGGCTCTCAGGTTCTGGGCAGAATTTGGGTCGCTCATCATAAACTGGGAAAGGGAACTTAGCCAACCTGAGACGAGTTGTCCAATCTATCGTGAGTGTCTACTTGCCAAATTGGTCTCAACACTGGGTCAGTCACTGTTCTCCAAAGGTCCGGAGAGGCCTCCAGCTTGAGCCCGAGGAGTCAGCCAAGAAGGTTCAGATTGGAGGAGACTGTGAGAGATTCTGGTATGCTCATCCTAGCAGTTCCAGACAATGCTCTGCAGTAAGTGATGAGGAGGAGAGAAGAGTGGCAGTCAAAAAGATCTTGGATATGAGACTTGGTGAGAGGATCTGGGCATGACGAATCAGTTGGTGACGATCAGGTCAGGAGACTCCTGAAGTCAATCTAGTGCCAAGACCTCACTGGATCTCATAGATCTGGATAACATCCAGGCTGGCAGTGAGAGCCCCTCTCATCTGGGCCCTCACTACCGTTCAAGCCAGCCGATAACTTATGCATGTCCCTGCCTGGCCCTCGCACACCCAGAGATAGAGCGTTGTGTACAGTAAGTGAGCGAGGCCAGTCACGTACAGCTAGGAGAGGAGGAAGCCACATCCGAAAGCCTCCAAGTGGTCAAAGCAGGAGGATGAGGTAGTTTAAGCAAGAAGACATGTTCTAGGTGTGCAGCAACACCGGGTCGTAGTAGTAAAACCGGTTTTTGTATTTGATGATTTTGTTTAAAGGAATATTAAACGGCTTAAATGTGTCAAGACTGGTCTTACACTATTTGGACTATTTTCATCCAAATAAATTAAACTGGATATACTATTTTAATTTAAATAAGTTATTTAGTGGTGTTGGTAAAAGGTGGAATACTCAATTGCCAAGATTTCGCTAAATTTCACCCATAAAAATGAACACTCAAATCTGGAAGATATCACATGATTCTGCATATAGAACTACATCACAATACTACAATGATTTTTCAAACTAAAAAAATTGCCTGATATACAAATCTCTACTGTTCATATCTTGCAATTACAGCTGGCTATGAGGTAGTCTAAAGCTGGCATGTAACAGGTTGGTTCCTCTTTAACGCTTATGATGGGGATGTTAAATCTGTCTGACTTAGTTGCTTTCCCCTGGCAAGGCTACTATATTTCTAGAAGTCGCAAGCAGCTCTAACAGGCGTGGTCTTGCCCTGTGGATGACTGATCACCTTAACATGTGTTATTTGATCTATCCTGGCCAGTCGAGTCTGTTGGCAATTCGCAACAACACTTTTAAATGGGAATTTATTTGGTTGCACTTCGACATTGTTGTAGATATATTAAAAATCACACGTCAATGATCCTTTTCTTGAGATTCGTTGGTGCCTGTCTGATTTAGAACAGCACGCCGGTCAAACCACTCAGGCTGACAGCCAGGGTAGATTCACATATCAGCCCTTTACCTGCTGTTTCCGGAGACACACTACATCTGTGCCTGCAATACGTTGGGTAGTTCGGCTAGTTGCTTGGGTGATTTCTATTTTGGTAATGGAGAGTACTCTTCAATACCAAGGTACAATCGCCCAACTCGCCACAATCACGCTTGGGAAGGTGTGGTTGAGGCCTAGAGATATTCTGATGCATGATCCGCCTTTCCTCTTAATAGGATTTCGTAGACAACATTTCGTTTAAAGGGTGAGCATAGGTTCAGAATGACTCATTGCTGTGAAACACCTAAACGTAACACTATGACATGTGACGAACATTCATCAGTTCTTCGAAGAGTTGGGTAGACATAACCCGTCAGCTGGCAAATTGAACTGCTGAACCATATAAAAGTCTCATGAGTATGGGTGCAACACGTCGAGAATCTGAGTGGTAACGTCACCATTCTTTGATGCTCAGCTGAGTACCTGAAACCTCTTCGAGCTCAGGGCTACTAGGCCTCCATTGAATTTGGCAAGAGGGAATTTACGTTGTAACTCGTGAGATAGGATGTCAAGGCCAATACATTAGCGCAAGCACCTGTGTCTATATCAAGGAGCCATCTGTATTATCCACCTCACTGCACTGACAACACCACTTGCCAAGCGCCGCTATATTAACGATACCGCTATAGAAGCAGAGGAGGTGGGAATTCCATCTATCCTCTCCTGCGGTTGTGGTGAGCGCCTGGTCTTCCCAGATGACTTGTCCTGGGGACGTTTCTGTTTACGCCTATACGACACCCCCTCCGCTTTCACTTAGGTCTACCCCTAGCCTTTATTATTATTATATATCACACCTCATGAACTATGAGATGTCGACGGTGAAGAGCGCACATTTGCTTTCTGGGTAGGGAGGAGGTGCTGCTTTAGCTCCTCTCTGTTTGACCTGAGAATGGCTTCTTGCACGGGTGTGGCCTTAAATTAGCAATTAATACTCTCGGAGTTGAAACAATCTTCATTACATATTGCTGTTTATTATGCTAATGTGCACGTAAATGATAGCTTCTGTTTATATGTTAGGCGGGAGGAGCGATCGAGCTAAGTGTGTCGCATATGAGTCTGGAGGAGGTGCATCTGTGGCATCTGAGACGGCTGGGGCTGTGTGATGTCACCGAGGGCTGCGCCAGCAAGGGCCCGTAGCCTGGGGACAGAGCTTGTTTGCGTATTCCACCTGTTATCCATGGGTGGTCTATACTGTACTCCTGTGCCCCACCATATCCAAGGCGGTGGTTCATATACTGCATTTCCTGTGCCTGGAAGATATAAGTGGAACACGGACGGAAAGAAGAAAATTTTATTAGTCTTATCAATGTTTCTTACATTTTCCGCGGCATATCAACAATTCCCCATGGAGTTGTACCGTTTCGATGATCGAAGGTCGCCAGGTATGTCCTGGGCTAACCTCGCCGCGATAAGTCAACAGCGCCAAACGGGTGTTTCCTTGCTTCAGATACTCCAAATACAGCGATCCAAATCCATCTGAAGATCCATTGCAGTTGGCCCAGCTGTGACCGCAATTTCAAAATTCAATTAGCGTTCGGGTTGAACTTTTCTTATAGTCGGGCTTTTGTAAACCAAACGCATTTAAACGACTGCCTGCATAGGAAACCCTATGCTATATGGGAACGATCGTTATGAACCCTCCACCCAGCACATTTAACCACGCCACCTATTGTCCTGATCTACCTACCCAGCACCACGAGCAACGCCATTTAGGGACGAACACAGTATGACTCTCGTCTTTAGTTAACACCCGGGTTTCTTCTCCATATCCTGGTTGTGCGTCACTTCCTCCAAGTCTTCTTTGTGAGCTCCAATTCGAGGAGAGAGGACTTGGCTCTGGGAAGTGACCACAGGATCATCTATCCTCTAAACCTCACGGTGCAGTGAGATTACTTCACCGTTTCTACAATACTCAGCCTTACTCTGTCAGCCATCTCAGCTCCTCACTTACATTTGTATCTTGTATTGCCTCCCCACGTCCACTTGCTTCAAAATTAGTTTATGTTGTATTAATATGTATATACTGTTAATGTTTAGGTTAAGTTTGGTTAAGGGTAATTTATAAGCTGAATATTTTGTTTAGGATTTATGTATTTTATTATACACAACGAAAACTCAGATCCTTTGTCTACACTTTTATAGTCCGATTGTCTTTGTTTTGTTTTTTGTTACCTGTTGATCTGGGTAGGCGAAATAATATTTTAAATCCCAACTCGTAACAGTACATATGCTTTTCTTCGTCATCGTTATGTGACTATTGGCGCATGCTATCTTGCATGCACGAATAAAATGTGCACCCTATAATCGTCTTTGTCCCGTGAAATTTCGAACATAATCGCTGGCTGCATGATATTAATAACATTATCAGCTTTAGGTGTGGTAGTAGTACTGGTGAGGGTTAGAGGACGCGCCATTGTAGTGTTATTATTAAGCAAGTTAGTATTCTTACTCTTAACTGAAGGCTGGGTTAATAAGGTTGTTACGATTTAGCAACAGACACACTATCACCTGTAACAGGGGTAACTGCTTTTAGTATACTTAGGTGAGGTACTATAGTGATTACCAGACCGTAGGGTACGACGGTTAAGTCGCCAAATGATTCGCAATAACTTTCAATTACTCCTACCGAATCATTTAACTGTTCCATACTCAAAATCTATGTCAGTCTGGGCTTGATCATCGATGAGTTGGTTATCAGCAAACAGTTGCGCTTAGGCGCTCGATTTCATCTACATTAGACATGGGAAACTTAGAAATTATCTATTAGCCCCTTGGGTCAATGAATACTTAACAGTAAGTAGATCACTGCTCTCTCATTTACAAGACAAATGACTATGAATTGTAGTTAATTATTAAACTATCAATAAGAAGACAGACACTTACAAACTACTGTAAATTATAGGATTTCAGTGCATTAATCTTACATTCGACTATCATTGAAATAATCATCCGGCGAACCTATCGGTGTGAAGATATCTCTGAACGTGTTCATGTATGTAGAATTATGTAATTTAAATACCTATTTTATACAGAGTAGTACGTCTGTATAGAAAATGTGATCCTTCAAAAGTTCTGAGTGGGTGGTGGGTGGAGGTGTGGGCGTGGCCTCTTCCTAGGATGCCCGTGCTGCTGCTGGTTTCTTTGGCAACAAGAAGACGCTTCTGCTTTTGGTGAGAGACGAGTCCACTTGAATTAGGTGAGTTCCGGCGATCAGAAAACTGCTGATGAATGGTTATCACACTGGTGGTTGCTGGTTCGCTGAAACTGTCAGATGCCAAGTCTTCACAGTCCACGATATATGGAGATCTGTGATGATGACACCGAATTCGTAATTCGTGGACTGACACAACAATACTGCCCAGCTGTTAGTGAAATACCAATTGAAGACCAGGCTACGAAACTTTTTTTCAACACTGCAACACTGTAATGTCTAGGAATGCTGAGGAGTCTATCTCAACGGCTCAATCTGGATATGCAATAACAGGTTGTAATATATGTATATTAAAGAATTCTGCACGTATTTGTATGTGACAGAGATAAGGAGCGCCTACTACATAACATCTCAATACGGGATATAGTTTTAAACACTGGATCGTGTAACGCCATTACTGCTGTGTGGTTTCGTTTTTCATAAAACACAGACGGATGATACGACTACCAGTTTGAAGAATCCGTGCACGCTTTTGCCACCTATATGAATGGGCTGCTTGTCCAATTAACCAGTCCGTTCACACATATTTATATTTGGTTTTAAGTAACAGACCAACGGTAGTTCCTTTGTTTTATTATAAAAGGTTGTATATATAACTGAGTGTATATCAACCGTAAGTCTCACTGTCTAGGAGTGAATGAGAAAGGGACGGCGTTTATGTATGATGCTAGGGTCACGTCCTTACGATATGAGTTGGAGGTGAGCTACTGAAGCTTGGGGGGCATCGCAGTGGTGCTACAGAAATGCTGAGCTAAGTGGTCTCGCCCTCTGGGTGAGTGCCTGCCACGTGTCCATATCTTGTCTTACTCACAGACTGGTGGAAATTATAGGGTGAGATCTGATATAATATCAGATGTTTTGACCATTATATAATACGTTCTGTTGATGAGACGGGGCCTATTCAAAAGAGTTACATGACTGTGAAGAACAAATCAGCTTAGTTATATATTCGGGAATTGAATATAGCAGGTTTTCTGAAAAATTTTGTCTAAATCATCATATAAAGGCTGTAGGTAATTCCTCGTTTGTTGTGTTGGTAATAATGGGATGTTGGTTTTGTGCTTTATAATCTGCAATCAACGTGTATTATACCACAGCTTCATAAGGTTGTGGTTGGTCATTACCTCGGTGACGAATAATGATTCGTTACATCAGGTTAATACAATTTTTTAGTAGAGAATTTTATTTTTCTTCTATACGATATATACATCTTACTATGCGGAATACTGTCAAAGTAAAGAAGATTGTAAATACTGTAATAATTTTATATTCATGACAGTTTTATACAATCTTCCTGTCAATATTCTCTGCCTGTCAACAACCACATAACACTCTCAAGAATTAAAGACCATTACCAGGTTACGAACATATCATGTCTGACTTCTAATGGGAAATTAATTAGAGGTAAACAATATGCACTCTGCATGTAGTCATATGTGAATAAGAGCCAACAGGTATTGCACTTATGGATAATCTAATTCGAGTTAACTTCTTACAAGCTGAAAAGGAAGAGTTGCGTTTGTCTTTTGGAGTAGGCTATTGGACAACAGACATGGGCGACTAGGTTCGGCACTAATAATTTTTTTACGCTTTTAGCGATTGTTGTCTCCAGTGATCTCCGGAAGTAGTCAATGAATTCAAAATAAACTACGGCTCATGTCTCGAAGAGTTGATTAAGTTCCTCGTCCTTTTGTCATAATGTTCTCTGAATCTATTTTTTTGAGGTGAAGGTTATATGTCATATTATAATAAAGATGGTGATAAGAACAAATAATTATATCCCAGGCAGCAGTTATTGTGACTCATAACTGGTCCATTAATAATATAGGTAAGAAAATAGTTGTGCGTTATGTAAAGGTTATCCATTTAAAATCTCTTTATATTTAAAGTAAACAAAACAACCTATTTCATTGATACGATATATGATATCCATGGTTTTGGTCATTACCTGCAGTGCATTGGCCTGTGTTGATTAAAAATATCCATAATTGTCAATACGATGAACAAAATAATAAGGTGTCTTCTGTTTATGTGTGCGTTAGACATTCTGGTTCTTTATATATGGAGATTAAAATGATAATAAAAATTGACCAACTGGCATTTATTTTGTAGATTGTGGACTATTTGAAATGCCAGTCGGACTTTTGGTGGTGGTGTGTGTGGGAGGAGTAACCACGGTGACGTGGTGGGAGTGTTGGCTTTGGTGGGTAACACACAGTGACTGGTGGGAGGGAGTAACCACATTGACTGGTGGGAAGGAGTAACACACATTGGCTGGTGGGAGGAGTGATTTGGTGACTGGTGGGTGGGATGTACACAGTGACTGTGGGGAGGAATAACCACAGTGACCTGAGTGGGTGAGTGTTAGTGACTTTGGGGGTACACACAGTGACTGGTGGGAGGGAGTAACACACACAGTGGCTTTGGGTGGGAGTAGCTACATTGACTGGTGGGAGGAGTAATACGGTGACTGGTGGGAGGATGGCTTACATGGTGAGTGGGAGGGGAGTAACACAGGTGACTGGTGGGAGGGAGTAGCTTACAGTGACTGAGTGGGTGAGTAACACACGGTGTGCTGAGTGGAGGGAGTAACAGTACTGGTGGTGGGAGTGGTGACTGGTGTTGGGAGGTAACACACAGGTGATTAGTGAGGTGGGAGGGAGTAACATGGTGAGTGGTGGTGGGATGTCTTTGCAGTGACTGGTGGTGGGAGGAGTAACACAGTGACTGGTGGTGGGAGGAGTAACACACAGTGACTGGTGGTGGGAGAGTAACACGGTATCTGGTGTGGGGGAGTAACACACGGTGACTGGTGGTGGGAGGGTAGCAGTGACTGGTGGTGGGAGGAGTAACACACAGTGATTGGTTGGGAGGAGTAACACACAGTGACTGGTGGTGGGAGGGAGTAACACGGTGACTGGTGGTGGGAGGAACTTGGTGGGAGGAGTAACACACAGTGACTGGTGGTGGGAGAGTGGCACCGGTGACTGGTGGTGGGAGAATGGCAACAGTGACTGGTGGTGGGAGGGAAAAACACACGGTGACTGGTGGTCGGGGAGTAACACACGGTGGCTGGTGGGTGAGGAACATCATGGTGGCTGGTGGGAGGAGAACACCGTGACTGAGTGGTGGGGGAAGTACCTCGGTTACTGGTGTGGGAGGAGGTCACCCACGGTGAGTGAGTGGTGAGAGGGAGGGAGTGACTGGCCTGGTGGTGGGAGGGAGAACACCCGGTGACTGTGGTGGTTGGAGGGAGGAACACCCACGGTGGCTGGTGGTGTGGGGAGAACACCACGCTGTGCTGGATGGTGGTGGGGAGGAGGGCACCCACGGTGAATGGTGGTGGGAGGGAGTAACCCACGGTGACTGGGTGTGGGGAGGGAGGAACACCCACGTTGTTGGTGACTGGTGGGAGGAGTAGCACAGTGACTTGGGGGAGGAGAAACACGGTAGAAATGGTGGGAGGAGGACACCTACAGTGACCTGTGGTGGGAGGAGAGAAACACGTGAGCTCGTGGTGGGAGGAGGAACACCCACGGTGACTGGTGGTGGGAGAGGAGGAAACCACGTTGACCGGTGGTGGGAGGGAGGAACAGCCACGGTGACTGGTGAGGTGGGAGGAGGCACCCCACAGTGACTCGTGGTGGGAGGAGAACACCACGGTGTCTGGGTGGTGGGAGGAGGGAACACCCTACGAGTGAGAGGTGGGTGGGGTGGAGGGAGGGCACCCACAGTGATTGGTGGTGGGAGGGAGAACACCCACAGTGAATGGTGGTAGGAGGAAGAACACACGGTGAATGGTGGTGGGAGGTGAGAACATACGGTGACTGGTGGTTGGGAGGAGGATTCCCACGGTGACTGGTGAGTGGGAGGGAGGAACCACGAGGGACTAGTGGGAGGAGTAACACCGACGGTGTCTGGTGGGAGGGGTAACACATGGTGATTGGTGGGGGAGGGAGTAACACACGGTGACTGGTGGGAGGGAGTAACACACACGTGGTTGGTGGGAGGAGTACACACGGTGACTGGTGGGAGAGGAGTAACACACGGTGACTGGTGGGAGGGAGTAACCACGGTAACTAGTGTGAGGGCGTAACACACGGTGACTGGGGGAGGGTAACACACGGTGACTGTGGTGGGAGGGAGTAACACAGGGTGACTGGTGGGAGGTAACACGGTGACTGGTGGGTGGGGAGAAACACACGGTGACTGGTGGGAGGAGTTGGCGGGTGGTGGGAGGGATGGCACTCGTGACTGGAGGAGAGTGTACCCACATTATCTGGTGGGAGGAGTAACACACGGTAACTGGTGGGATAGGAGTAACACGGTGATTTGATGGAAGGGGCCTACTTACCCACGGTGTCTGGTGGGAGGGAGTAACATCAGTAACTGGTGTTGGGAGGGCGTAACACACGGTGATTTGGTGGGGAGGTGGAGTAACATGGTGACTGGTGGAGGGCGTAACACCCGGTGATTGGTGGGAGGGAGAACACACACAGTGACTGGTGGGAGGAAACACAGTGACTGGTGGTGGGAGAGTAACACTGTGACTGGAGGAGGTAACACCACGGTGTCTGGTGGGAGGGAGTAACATACAGTGACTGGTGTTGGGAGGGCGTAACACACAGTGATTTGGTGGGAGGAATGCTGGTGGGAGGGATTAACACACACGGTGGAGTGGGAGGAGTAACAACGGTGACTGAGTGAGAGGGCTGTAACACCCACGGTGTCTGGTGGGAGGGAGTAGCACGGTGACTGGTGGTGGGCAGGGCGCAACACGGTGACTGGTGAGAGGAGTAACACGGTGACTGGTGGGAGGCACCAGCACACAGTGACTGTTGGGAGGAGTAACACAGTGACTGGTGGTGGGAGGCATGGCACACGGTGACTGGTGGGAGGGGCGTAACACACGGTGACTGGTGGGAGAGTAACACATGGTGACTGGTGGGAGGAGTAACACAGTGACTGGTGGGAGGAGACACACAGTGACTGGTTGGTGGGAGTAACTGCACGGTGCTGTGGAGTGTGGTGCTGGTGGTGGGAGGGAGTAACACGTTGACTGGTGGGGAGGGAGTAACACACGGTGCTGGTGGGAGGGATGTGGGGAGGGAAACACAGTGACTGGTGGTGGGAGGAGAGTAACCTCGGTGACTGGAAGGAGAATGCTCCACAGTGCTGGGGGGAGAAATAGTGACTGGTGGGAGGAGTAACACATGGTAACTGATGGAAGGGCGTAACAGTGTCTGGTGGGAGGAGTAACATACAGTGACTGGTGTTGGGAGGGCGTAACACACGGTGACTGGTGGGAGGGAGTAACACACAGTGACTGGTGGGAGGGAGTAACACACGTGACTGGTGGGAGGGTAACACACGGTGACTGGTGGGAGAGTAACACACAGTGACTGGTGGGAGGGGTGTAACACGGTGACTGGTGGGAGGAGTAACACACGGTGATGGTGGGAGAGGTAACCAGGTGACTGGTGGGAGTACAGTGACTTTGGTGGGAGGGAAAACACAGTGACTGGTGGGGAGGGAGTAACACACGGTGACTGGTGGGAGGAGTAACACACGTGACTGGTGGGAGGGAGTAACAGTGACTGGAGGTGAGGAGGGTAACACAGTGACTGGTGGGAGGGGAGTAACACACGGTGACTGGTGGGAGGGAGTAACACACGGTGACTGGTGGGAGGAGTAACACAGTGACTGGTGGGTGGGAGTAACACACAGTGACTGGTGGGAGGGAGTAACACACGGTGACTGGTGGTGGGAGGAGTAACATGGTGACTGGTGGGAGGGAGTAACACCGGTGACTGGGGGAGGTAACACCAGTGACTGGTGTGAGGTGGTAACACGGTGACTGGTGGTGGGAGTAAGGTGACTGGTGGGAGGAGTACACGGTGACTGGTGGAGGGGATGTTGCAGTGATCTGGTGGGAGGGAGTGACACGGTGACTGGTGGTGGGAGGGGCGTAACACAGGTTGCTGGTGGGAGGGAACACGGTGACTGGTGGGAGGACACATGGCAGTGACTGGTGGTGGGAGAGTAACACAGGTGACTGTGTGGGAGGAGTAACATACGGTGACTGGTGGTGGGAGAGGGGAGTAACACGGTGACTGGTGGGAGGAGTGACCACGGTGACTGGTGGGTGAGGAGTAACACAGTGACGTGGTGGGAGGTGTAACGGTGACTGGGGGAGGTAACACACGGTGACTGGGGGAGGAATGCCACGGTGTCTGGGTGGGAGGGAGTAACATCAGTGACTGGTGGTGGGAGGAGTAACACAGTGACTGGTGGGAGGGAGTAACACGGTGACTGGGGAGGGATGTATGGCACAGTGACTGGTGGGAGGGAGTAACACACGGTGACTGGTGGGTGAGGAGTGACACCGTGTGACTGGTGGGAGGGAGTAACACAGGTGACTGGTGGGGGAGGGGTAACACACGGTGACTGGTTGTGGGAGGAGTAACACACAGGTGACTGGTGGTGGGGAGGGGAACACGGTGTGACTGTGTGGTGGGAGGGAGTACAGTGACTGGTGGTGGGAGGTAACACACAGTGACTGGTGGTGGGAGAGTACACGGTGACTGGTGGGGAGAATGCAGTGATGGTGGGAGGAGTAACACACAGTGACTGGTGGGAGGGGTAGCAGTGTGGTGGTGGAGTGATGGTGGGAGGGGTAACACAGGTGACTGGGGAGGGAGTAGCAGTGACTGGTGGGAGGAAGCGTTGACCGGTGGTGGGAGGAGAACACACAGGTGACTGGTGGTGGGTGAGAACACACGGTGACTGGTGGGAGAGGGAACAGCCACGGTGACTGGTGGGAGGGAGAACAACGGTGACTGGTGGTGGGAGGGGAGAACACCCACAGTGAATGGTGGTGGGAGGGACACACGGTGACTGGTGGTGGGAGGGGAGAACACTCGCGGTGCTGGGTGGAGGGAGGAACACGGTGACTGGTGGTGGAGGAGACACCCACGGTGAATGGTGGTGGGAGGAGGAACACCCACGGTGACTGGTGGTGGGAGGGAGGAACACCTCGGTGACTGGTGGGAGAATGCACACGGTATCAGGTGGGAGGAGTAACTGGGACTGGTGGGAGAGGAGTAACACCACGGTGTCTGGTGGGAGGAGTAACTACAGTGACTGGTGTTGGGAGGGCGTAACACGGTGACTGGTGGAGGAGAACAGTGACTGGTGGGAGGAGTGGCACACAGTGACTGGGTGGGAGGGGGTAACACACAGTGGCTGGTGGGAGGAGTAGCACAGTGAGCTGGTGAGGAGTACCACAGTGAGCTGGTGGGAGGGGGTACACAGTGACTGGTGGGAGGGCATCACGGTGACTGGTTGGTGAGTGTGAACACACGGTGACTGGTGGGAGGGTAACACACAGTGACTGGTGGTGGGAGGGGGGAGAGAACACGGTGACTGGTGGAGAGGGAGGGTGTAACACACGGTGATGGTGGGAGGGAGGTAACACGGTGACTGGTGGGAGGAGTAACTGAGTGATGGTGGGAGGGAGTAACACACAGTGACTGGTGGTGGAGGGGGTAATACTGGTGAGTGGTAGGAGACCACGGTATCAGGTGGGAGGGAGTAACACACAGTGATGGTGGGAGAGAGTAACACACAGTGACTGGTGGGAGGGGGCAATGCTACCAGGTGACTGGTGGGAGGAGTACATACAGTGACTGGTGTTGGGAGGAGTGAGCAGCAGTGACTGGTGGGAGGGGGAGGAGTAACACACAGTGACTGGTGGGGGGAGTAACATTGACTGGTGGGGGAGGAGTAACACACGGTGACTGGTGGGAGGGTAACACACAGTGACTGGTGGGAGGGTGGCAGTGACTGGTGGGAGGAGTAACACACAGTGACTGGGAGGAGTAACACACGGTGACTGGGAGGAGAATGTCAGTGGGAGGGAGTAACACACGGTGACTGGTGGTGGGGAGGGAAATACCAGTGGTGGGAGGAACACACGGTGACTGGTGGTGGGACAGGAGGAACACAGTGACTGGTGGGGGAAGGAGGAACACCACAGTGACTGGTGGGTGGGAGGAGACACCACGTGATGTGTGGGGATGGTGGTGGAGGGAGAACAGTTCTGGTGGTGGGAGGAGAAGAACTCACGGTGACCGGTAGTGGGAGGAAGGAACACCGGTGAATGGTGGTGGGAGGGAGGAACACACGGTGACTGGTGGTGGGAGGAGGAACACGGTGACTGGTGGGAGAATGGTGGAGTGGCTAGGTGGTGGGAGGAGGTAACCCTAGGTGACTGGTGGGAGGAGTGACATCAGTGAGCTGGTGTTGGGAGGGGCACCAGGTGAGGTGGTGGGAGGAGGGTGAGGTGGTGGAGGAAGTACACAGTGACTGGTGGGAGGCGCAACACACGGTGACTGGTGGGAGGAGTAACACGGTGACTGGCGGGTGAGGAGTACAGTGACTGGTGGGAGGTGCTAACCACGGTGACTGGTGGGAGGAGTAACACAGTGACTAGTTGGTGAGGAGTAACACGGTGATGACTGGTGGGAGGGTAACACAGGTGACTGGTGGTGGGAGGAGAAACACACGGTGACTGGTGGAGGAGGGTGTAACACCGGTGACTGGTGGGAGGGCGTAGCACACGGTGACTGGTGGGAGGAGTAACACACGGTGACTGGGAGGAGTAACACCGGTGACTGGTGGTGGGAGGGGTAACCTCAGTGACTGGAGGGAGTAACACCTGCTGTATCAGGTGGGAGGGAGTAACACAGGTGACTGGTGGGAAGGTAACCATGGTGACTGATGGAAGGGTAATAACGGTGTCTGGTGGGAGGGAGTAACATACAGTGACTGGTGTTGGGAGGGCGTAACACACAGTGACTGGTGGGAGGAGGTACACAGGTGACTGGTGGGAGTGAAATGACTGGTGGGAGGAGTTACACAGTGGTGATTGGTGGGAGGGAGTAACACGGTGATTGGTGGGAGGTGCCACAGTGACTGGTGGGAGAGGTGGTGGGGAGAACAGTGACTGGGGGGAGAGTGGCACAGTGGGAGAGAGTGGCACCTGTGACTGGTGGGAGGGAAGCCGTGGCCGTGGTGGGAGGGAGAACCCACAGTGTCTGGTGGTGGGACAGGAGAACACCACGGTGACTAAGTGGTGAAAGGGGAGAAACAGTGACTGGTGGTGAGAGGAGACACCCACGGTGATGTGGTGGGAGGATGAAGTGAACGGTGTGGTGGGAGGAGAACACCAGGTAGATGGTGGTGGGAGAACACGGTGTCTGGTGGTTGGAGGAGGAGCAGTGACCGGTGGGTGGGAGGTAAGACAGGTGAATGGTGGTGGAGGGAGGGAGACCCACGGTGACTGGTGGTGGGAGGAGCACACGGTGACTGGTGGGAGGATGCCAGTGACTGGTGGGAGGGTAACACGGTGACTAGTGGGAGAGAATGCTCCACGGTGACTGGTGGGAGAGTAACATACAGTGACTGGTGGGGAGGTAACCAGTGAGTGGTGGGAGGGAGTAACGGTGACTGGTGGGAGGAGTAACACAGTGACTGGTGGGAGGGTATCAACAGGTGATACTGGTGGGAGGGGGTAACACAGTGAGCTAGGTAGTAGGTGAGGAGTAGTACAGTGACTGGTGGGAGGGTAACACACGGTGACTGGTGGGAGGGGGAACCAACAGGTGACTGGTTGGTGAGGAGTAACACGCAGTTGACTGGTGGGAGGAGTTACACAGGTGGGCTAGTGGTGGGAGGGAGAAGCACAGGTGACTGGTGGAGGTGTAACAGTGACTGGTGGGAGGGTCATGTCAGTGACTGGTGGGAGTAACACAGTGACTGGGGAGGGTAACACACAGTGAGCTGGTGGTGGGAGGAGTATCAGTGACTGGAAGGAGGGTAACACCGACAGTATAGGTGGGAGGAGTAACACACGGTGATTGGTGGGGGGGTTGTGGTGGGTGTGGGTGGGGGGTGTCTTCAGTGGCTGGTGGTGGGGTGGGTAACACTCAGTGACTGGTGGGTGGAGTGTAACATCAGTGTATGGTGGGAGGGGTACACGGTGACTGGTGGGTGAGGAGTTACAGTGACTGGTTGGAGGGTTTCACAGTGTTTGGTGGGAGTATGCTCAGTGAGTTGTTGGTGGGGGGTACGGTGTGTGTGTGGAGTAGGAGACTGTGTCTGGGGAGGGTAATGCACGGTGTGATTGTCATTGTGTGGAGGGTGTGTGCAGTGACTTGTGGTGGGAGGGGAGTCGGTGACTGGTGGTGGGAGGGAGGCCCGGTGACTGGTGGTGGGGGTAGACACCGGTGATTGGTGGTGGGGAGAACACTGAGTGACTGGTGGTGGGAGGGAAACCACAGTGTGGTGGTGGGAGTAACTACACGGTGGTGGTGGTGGGAGGGAGAACACACAGTGTGGCTGGTGGTGGGAGGGAGTGACATGGTGAATGGTGGTGGGAGGGCACGGTGAATGGTGGTGGGTGGGAGGAACATACAGTGTGTGGTGGTGGGGGGTAACACACTGTGAGGTGGTGGGTGGGAGTAACACACGGTATGGGGTGGGAGGTAACTTGGTGGTGGTGGGGGGGAGTGACACAAGTGTGGTGGTGTGAGGGTAACAGTGGCTGGTGTTGGGAGGGGGTTACACAGTGACTGGTGGGAGGAGGTACATGACTGGTGGGGGGTAAGAGTGTGGGTGGTGGGTGGGAGTAACACGGTGACTGTGGTGGTAGGGAGTGGCAGTGACTAGTTGGTGAGGAGTAACACGGTGACTGGTGGTGGGGGTAACACACGGTGACTGGTGGGGTGGGAGGAATAACACACGGTGAGCTGGTGAGGTGGGGAGGAGTAACACGGTGAGCTGGTGGGAGGGAGTAACACACGGTGATTGAGGTGGGAGAATGTACAGTGACTGGTGGGAGGAGTTGCACGGTGACTGAAGGAGGCGTAACACAGTGACTGGTGAGAGGGGGAGTAACACACAGTGACTGGGGAGGAGAAACCTCGTGACTGGTGGGAGGAGTAACACACGGTGACTGAGGTGGGTGAGGAGTAGCTACATGGTGACTGGTGGGAGGAGAACACCCCACAGTGACTAGTGGTGGGAGAGTAACACGGTGACTGGTGGTGGGGAGTGCCACAGTGGAAGGCTGGTGGTGGGAGAATGCAGTGACTGGTGGGAGGGCGTAACACGGTGACCTAGGGGAGGAGTAACACGGTGAGCTGAGTGGGAGGATTAACACGGTGACTGGTGGGAGGAGCACTTGGTGACTGGTGAGGTGGGAGGAGGAACACTTGGTGACTGGTGGTGGAGGAAGAACACACAGTGGCTGGTGAGGTGGGAGGAGGAACACCCACGGTGAATGTTGGTGGGAGGGAGGAACACCGACGGTGGTGGTGGTGGGAGGGAGGAGCACCCACGGTGGCTGGTGGTGGGAGGAGAACACCCCGGTGAGCTGGTGGTGGGAGGAGGAACACTCACGGTGACTGAGGTGGTGGGGAGGAAGAACACACCCCACAGTGAGCTGGTGGCAGGAGGGAGAGAACACCCCACGGTGACTGGTGAGGTGGGAGGAGAACCCACGGTGAGCTGGTGGTGGGAGGAGAACACCCACGGTGACTGGTGGGAGGAAGAACCCACGGTGAGCTGGTGGTGGGAGGAGGAACACCCGTTGACTGGTGGTGGTGGAGGACCACCCACGGTGACTGGTGGTGGGAGGGAGGCTGGTGGTGGGGAGGGGGGAGGGAGGCACCCTCCCGGTGACTGGTGTGGTGGGAGGGAGAACACCGGTGACTGGTGGTGGGGAGCGCCCGCGGTGAGTGGTGGGAGGAGAACACCCTGTGACTGGTGGTTGGAGGGGAACCGCGGTGTCTGGTGGTGGGAGGATGGCCCTGTGACTTGTGGTGGGAGTGAGATTGCCTGGGTGTCTGGTGGGAGGAGTAAGCACCCACGGTGTCTGGTGGTGGGAGGGCAACACCACGGTGTCTCGTGGTGGGAGAGCAGTGGCTGGTGGGGGAGCAACACCCACGGTGATCCAGTGGTGGAAGTGAAGTGGCACCTGGTGACTGGTGATGGGAGGTGAGGCAACACCCGCAGTGGCTGGTTGGTGGGAGGTTGCCCTCGGTGACTGGTCAGGTGGCTGGGGCCACGGCAGTGGTGGTGGGAGGGACCCATGGTGACTGGTGGTGGGAGGCAGGTAACCCCATGGTGGTGGTGGTGGGAGTAACACCCATTTTGACTGGTGGTGGTGAGAGTTAACACCCATTTTGACTGGTGGTGGGATTGGAGTAACAGTGACTGAGGTGGTGGGGGGGGAACATTACAGACGAGGAAGAAATTCAGTTAAAGTGGATGAAGAAAAGGTAGATGTGTATAGGTTTAGCAACAGACGGAGAGTTGGAGGAAAAAGGACCCAAGATTGATCGTGTTCAGGTGTGTGAATAAGTGAATATTAAAGTTACAGATGATGAAATGACAACATTTTGGTTGGAGGTTGGTGCCATATGACCTTGGCTTTTTTGGCATAAGATAGTATTTTAATAATTTGGTTCAGATGAAATACATATATACAGTAAGTCATCGAGAATTTAAGCATTAAATGTTTTAGGAAATATTTCAAAGAAGAAAATCAAGATGGTTTTCCCTAAGTTGTTGACAGCTGGATTGGAGGGGGAAACCTTCGGGAAAGGGAGGCTGAGGAGTTAGATCACCTGTCGGGCAAACTGTAAATCATAAGACATTATTCACCGCAAACTGACATACTAACACCTCTAATTACAATCACATACCATTATCCTCAAGGTGTTAAAAATGCCATCACCACCATGAGGTTTGGTTGTTTATTATGGGCAGCTGTGGTTATTTGCCGTTAATAGCGACAGAGCCTTGGTGTGGTGGTTGCTGGTGCTGGCAGAGAGACGTGACTTGCCCAAATTCTGACGATGGTGGTGGGTGAGTATTAGTTCTGGTGTGGTGGTGGTGGTGGTGGTGGTAATAGTGTTTGTAGTTACAGGTTGTGGTAGAGTGTACATTGTTGTTGATGGTTGTAGATGGTGGCAAAGGTGTTGGTGGTGAAATGTGTACCGTTGTTGTTGGTTCTGAGTGTACATTGTTGGTGGTGGTGGTTGTAGATTACATAGTAGTTGCTGTTGATGGTGGTGGTGGCGTGTACATTGTTATTGTTGGTGGTTGTGGAGTAATTTCTGCTGTTGGTGGTGGTGGTTGTGATTTTGGTAATGTGTAGTTGTTGCTCTTGGTGGTGTGTGTGTACTGTTATTTACACTACAGTGATCAAGGTTCCATTAGGCGGAAGATTTTCTCCGGACTCTGGCTAATTTCTCAGCTTTTAGACCGTTTCATGGCACCGTTGACATGATCCTCGCTGCCTGCTGCCAAATACTGGACAAGAGAGCAGGTAGAGAACAACAGTACTGTGAGTCGTAGGTGGTGTTAATCAACGCACTGATAACTTCATTAACAGGGACACCTTTCTATGTTTACAGGAGGATGAAAAGCGGTACATGTAATCAACCAAACATAGTTGATTCCCATATTGGTCTCTCGACCCACCTTAGAAGCAACTAATAAATATGACGTCGCCACTCTGAAAAGCCAGAATAGAGAGTATGTATTACTGTTGTGGTGTTGGTAGTGGTGATGGTGGTAATTGTGATAGTGGTAGTAGATGGCGGTAGTAGTAGTGGTGGTGGTGGTGGTCGTGATAGTGGTGATGTGGTGAGTGTTATTGCTCTATTTGCTTTTGTTCTCTTAACTGAATTGCATGGTATTTTTCATAGTAGTATTCTATTTATTATCTCCATCCATCCAGTTCACCTTTCAGTAAAAGATCATTTAGTGCAGTGGCTCAACCTTGTTTTTGCCCCATGCACCCCCTTTCACCACATGTCAGAATGTCATTCTTCCGCAAGATTGCTCTGCCTCAAAATGTGCATTCCAAATAATATGCATATAATACTGAAAATTTATTTATTTTTTTCCTTATACAAGTATCGGTTTCCCCCAGAATTTCAATTCCCCGGCTGAGGAACCCCTGATTTAGTGTGTATCAGATTACAGAGGAAAAAGGTTAAATCAGCGAGGCGTTTCAGTTACCAATGTTCTTATTATACCAAGTGTATTGTAACTCTAAGCACAGTATTTTGTTCATCAAAGTCAGACTCAATATTCTTCACAGGGACGCCAGAGAGGAGTGTCAGCTGCCGTGTAAGGGCGGTAACGATCTTCCTGCTCGCCACTGCTGCTCACTGCTCGTTTGCGACCCACTTGGGGGCGGGGGGGGGAGTGAGAACGTCGCTGTTACCACAGCGACACCGGTGCAGAGGCTTCTACAAAAAGCCGTCATTTCAGTCACTACCTCCCGTTGCTCTCCCAAATTCTGGCTGTGATCTCATCAAAGGCTCTGACCCGTGGGCTGTTTGCCCAGACCTTTCACCTATCGGATCAGTCAACTTCGACATCTACCACTACCGCAGCTGCTATGACGTCAGCTCATTCCGTCTGTGCCCCGGTGTTTCTCCTGCAGTATCAAGACATCGGCCACCGTCGCCTGAGGAGGAGTTGAATGCATCTTCCCCCTGAGAGTGATCACAGCAATTCCAGAACCTTCTCCAGGGCTGCTGCCGTAGGAAATAATATAAGTTCATTGCTTGATTCCTTTAAGGACGCATTAATTGTTTGATTCCATTAATTGTTGGATTCTCATAATTGTTTGACTCCATTAATTGCTTGACTGCATTAATTGTTAGACT
>NW_024747240.1:0-15688 GCF_018991925.1 Homarus americanus
CACTGTAGGGGTGCCCGGCCCTCACACCCCGTTTCATGGCACTGAAAGGGTGCCCGGCCCTCACACCCCGGGTCATGGGACTGAAGGGGTGCTCGGCCCTCACACCCCGGGTCATGGTTCTGGAGTGGTGCCCGGCCCTCACACCCCGGGTCATGGCACTGAAGGGAAGCCTGGCCCTCACACCCCGGGTCATTGTGCTGAAGGGGTGCACGGCCCTTACACCCAGGGTCATGTGAAAGGGTGCCCGGCCATCACACCCCGGTTCATAACATTGTAGGGGTGCCCTGCACCCACACCCCGTTTCATGTCACTGAAGGGGTGCCCGGCCCTAAAACCCCGGTTCATGTCACTTATGGGGTGCCCGGCCCTCACACTCCGGGTCATGGTGCTGGAGGGGTGACAAGCCCTGACACCCTGGGTCATGTGAAGGGGTGCCCGAGCCTAACACCCTGGTTCAAAGCAATGTATGGGTGCCTGGCACTCACACCCCGTTTCATGGCACTTAAGGGTGCCCGGCCCTCACTCCCCGGGTCATGGCACTGATCAGGTGCCCGGCCCTCACACCCCTGGCCAGTGCACTGAAGCTTTGCCCGGCCCTCACACCCCTGGTCATGTCACTGAGAGGGTGCCCGGCCCTCACATACCGGGTCATGGAGATGAAGGGGTGCACAGTTCTCACACTCCGGGTCATGGCACTGAAGGGGTGCCCGGAACTCACTCCCCGGGTCATGGCACTAAAGGGGTGCCCGGCCCTCACACCCGAAGTCATGGTGCTGGAGGGATGCCAAGCTCTCACACTCCGGGTCATGGCACTGAAGGGGTGCCTGGCCTCACACCCCGGGTCATGGCACTGAAAGGGT
This sequence comes from Homarus americanus, assembly GCF_018991925.1. Lineage (NCBI taxonomy): Eukaryota > Metazoa > Arthropoda > Malacostraca > Decapoda > Nephropidae > Homarus > Homarus americanus. The sequence continues at coordinate 861 of NW_024747240.1, forward strand.
GCCTGGCCCTCACACCCCGATTCATGACACTAAAGGGGTGCCCGGCCCTCACACCCCGGGTCATGTCACTGAAGGGGTGCCCGGCCGTCACACCCCGGGTCATGTCACTAAAAGGGTGTCCGGCCCTCACATACCGGGTCATGGAGATGAAGGGGTGCACAGTTCTCACACTCCGGATCATGGCACTGAAGGGGTGCCTGGCCCTCACACCCCGGGTCATGGTGCTGAAGCGGTGCCCAGCCCTCACACCCCGGGTCATGGTGCTGATGGGGTGCCCGGCCCTCACACCCCGGGTCATGTCACTGAAGGGGTACCCGGCCGTCACACCCCGGGTCATGTCACTGAAGGGGTGTCCGGCCCTCACATCCCGGGCTATGGTGCAGGATTGGTGCCCGGCCCTCACACCCTGGGACATGGTGCTGAAGGGGTGCCCGGCCCTCACACCCCAGTTCATGGCACTGAAATGGTGCCCGGCCCTCACACCCCGGTTCGCAGCACTGTAGGGGTGCCCGGCCCTCACACCCCGTTTCATGGCACTGAAAGGGTGCCCGGCCCTCACACCCCGATTCGTGACACTGAAGGGGTGGCCGGCCCTCACACCCCGATTCTTGGCACTGAATTCGAAACCGGCCCTAACACCCTGGGTCATGGTGCTGAAGGGGTGCCCAGCCCTCACACCCCGGTTCGCAGCATTGTAGGGATGCCCGGCCCTCACACCCCGTTTCATGGCACTGAAAGGGTGCCTGGCCCTCACACCCCGATTCATGACACTGAAGGGGTGCCCGTCCCTCGCACCCCGGGTCAAGGCACTAAAGGGGTGCCAGTTCTCTACACCCCAGGTCATGGTCCTGGAGGGGTGCCCAGCCCTCACACCCCGGGTCACTGAGGGTGCCTGGCCCTCACTCTCACACCTGGTCATGGCACTGAAGGGGTGCCTGGCTCACACCTGGTCATGTCACTGAAGGGGTGTTGAACTCACACCCCGGGTCATGGCACTAAAGGGGTGCCCGGCCCTCACACCCCAAGTCATGGTGCTGGAGGGATGCCAAGCTCTCACACTCCGGGTCATGGCACTGAAGGGGTGCCTGGCCCTCACACCCCGGGTCATGGCACTGAAAGGGTGTCTGGCCCTCACATCCCGATTCATGACACTAAAGGGGTGCCCGGCCCTCACACCCCGGCTCATGTCACTGAAGGGGTGCCCGGCCGTCACACCCCGGGTCATGTCACTAAAAGGGTGTCCGGGCCTCACATCCCGGGCCATGGTGCTCGATTGGTGCCCGACCCTCACACCCCGGTTCATGGTGCTGAAGGGGTGCCCTGCCCTCACACCCCGATTTTCTCCGAGGAAAACAGCAGCCTGGCCTGCCCCGGTTCAGTGCACTGTAGGTGCCTGGCTCACACCCCATTTCATGGCACTGAAGGGGTGCCCGGCCCTCACAACCCGGGGTTATGTCACTAAAGGGGTGCACGACCCTCACACCCCGGGTCATGTCACTGAAGGGGTGCACGGCCATGACATCCCGGGTCATGGTGCTGAAGGGGTGCCTGGCCCTCACACTCAGGGTCATGGTGCTGAAGGGTTGCCCGGACCTTACACCCCGGGTCATGTGAAAGGGTGCCCGGCCCTCACACCCCGGTTGAAAACACTGTAGGGGTGCCCTGCCCCCACACCCCGTTTCATGTCACTGAAGGGGTGCCTGGCCCTAAAACCCCGGTTCATGTCACTTATGGGGTGCCCGGCCCTCACACCCTGGGTCATGGCACTGAAAAGGTGCCAGTCCCTCACACCCCGTGTCATGGTGCTGTAGGGATGCCAAGCTCTCACACTCCGGTCATGGCACTCAAGGTGCTCTGCCCCACACCCCTGGGTCATGGTGTGCCCGGCCCTCACACCCCGGGTCATGGTCCTGATGGGGTGCCCGGCCTCACACCCCTGGGTCATGTCACTGGTCATGGGGTTGAAGCGGTTCCCGGCCATCACACCCAGGGTCGTGGTGCTGATGGGGTGCCCGGCCCTCATACCCCGATTATTGGCACTGAATTCGAGCCCGGCCCTAACACCCTGGGTCATGGTGCTGAAGGGGTGCCCAGCCCTCACACCCCGATTCGTTTCACTGAAGGGGTGCCCGACCCTCACAACCCGATTCATGACACTGAAGGGGTGCCCGGCCCTCACACCCCGGGTCATGGCACTAAAAAGGTGCCCGGCCGTCACACTCCGGGTCATGGTGCTGGAGGGGTGCCCAGCCCTCACACCCCGGGTCATGTCACTGAAAGGGTGCCCGGCCCTCACACCCCGGATCATGTCACTGAAGGGGTGCACAGCTCTCACACTCCGGGTCATGGCACTGAAGGGGTGCCTGGACCTCACACCCCGGGTCATGGTGCTGAAGCGGTGCCCGGCCCTCACACCTTGGGTCATGGTGCTGATAGGGTGCCCGGCCCTCAAACCCCGGGTCATGTCACTAAAGGGGTGCCCGGCCGTCACACCCCGGGTCATGTCACTAAAAGTAGATAGATTTTCTAATTTTCGGGAAAGTAGATTATCGACTTTTTGGGAAATTAGATTTTCGTATTTTCGGGGAAATATTACCTAATTTTGGGAAGTAGATTATCATAGAAAACGGGAAATTTGTATCATAAAAAATGGGAAATATCTACTTTCCGGGAAAGTTGGTTCGATAACCAAATTTGCCGAAAATAGATTATCATAGAAAACGGGAAATTTGTATCATAAAAAATGGGAAATATCTACATTCCGCGAAAGTTACTTAGATAACCAACTTTCCCTCACACCCCGGGTCATGGTGCTGATGGGGTGCCCGGCCCTCACACCCCGATTCTTGGCACTGAATTCGAAACTGGCCCTAACACCCTGGGTCATGGTGCTGAAGGGGTGCCCAGCCCTCACACCCAGGTTCGCAGCATTGTAGGGGTGCCCGGCCCTCACACCCCGTTTCATGGCACTGAAAGGGTGCCTAGCCCTCACACCCCGATTCATGACACTAAAGGGGTGCCCGGCCCTCACACCCCGGGTCATGTCACTGAAAGGATGCACAGCTCTCACACTCCGGGTCATGGCACTAAAGGGGTGCCTGGCCCTCCTTACCACACAGGTTATGGTGCTGGAGAGGGGGTGCCCGGCCCTCACCTCCAGTTCATGTCACTGAAAGGGTGCCCGGCCCTCACACCACAGGTCATGTCACAAAAGGGGTACCCGGCCCTCACACCCCGGGTCATGTCACTGAAGGGGTGCACGGCCATGACATCCCTGGTCATGGACCTAAAGCGGTGCCCGGCCCTCACACCCCGGGTGATGGGGTTGAAGCGGTTCCCGGCCCTCATATCCCGGGTCATGGTGCTGATGGGGTGCCTGGCCCTCACACCCTGATTCTTGGCACTGAAATCGAGCCCGGCCCTAACACCCTGGGTCATGGTGCTGAAGGGGTGCCCAGCCCTCACACCCCGATTCATTTCACTAAAGGGGTGCCCGACCCTCACACCCCAGGTCATGTGAAGGGGTACCCGGCCCTCACACCCCGGTTCGCAGCACTGTAGGGGTGCCCGGACCTCACACCCCGTTTCATGGCACTGAAAGGGTGCACGGCCCTCACACCCCGGGTCATGGCACTGAAGGGGTGCCTGGCCCTCACTACCCGGGTCATGGTGCTGGAGGGGTGCCCGGCCTTCACACCCCGGGTCATGTCACTAAAGGGGTGCCCGGCCCTCACACCCTGGGTCATGTCACTGAAGGTGTGCACGGCCATGACACCCCTGGTCTTGTGCTGAGGGTGCCCGGCCCTCACACCCCGGGTCATGTCGCACTGAAAGGGTGCCCGGCCCTCACACCAGGTCATGGCGCTGATGAGGTGCCCGGCCCTCACACCCTGGCCATGTACGCACTGAAGATTTTGCCCGGCCTTCACACCTGGTCATGGCACTGAATGGGTGCCTGGCCCTCACACACCGGGTCATGGTGCTGGAGGGGTGCCGGCCCTCACACCCCAGGCCATGGTGCTGGAGGGGTGTCAGGCCCTGACACATCCGGGTCATGACACTGAAGGGGTGCCCGGCCCTCACACCCCAGGCCATGGTGCTGGAGGGGTGCCCGGCCCTCACACCCCGGGTCATGTCACTGAAAGGGTGCCCGGCCTTCACACCCCGGGCCATGGTGCTGGAGGGGTGCCCGGACATCACACCCCGGGTCATGTCAGTAAAGCGGTGCCCTGCCCTCACACCCCAGGTCATGTCACTGAAGTGGTGCCCAGCCCTCACACCCCGGGTCATGGCACTAATGAGGTGCCCGGCCCTCACACCCCTGGCCATGGCACTGAAGGTTTGCCCGGCCCTCAAACCCCTGGTCATGTACCTAAAGTTGTGTCCGGCCCTCACACCCCGGGTCATAGCACTAAAGAGGTGCCCGGCCCTCATACCCCGGGTCATGGTGCTGGAGAGGTGCCCGGCCTTCACACCCCGGGTCATGTCACTGAAAGGGTGCCCGGCCCTCACACCCCGGGTCATGTTACTGAAAGGGTGCCCGGCCCTCACACCCCGGGTCATGTCACTGAAGGGGTGCCCGGCCCTCACACCACGGGTCATGGCACTGAAGCGTTTCCTGGCCATCACACCCCGGGCTCATGGTGCTGGAGGGGTGCCCGGCCTTCACACCCAGGTCCTTATCACTAAAGGGGTGCCCAGCCGCACACCCGGTTCATGTCACTGAAGGGGTGCCCGGCCCTGACACCCCGATTCGTGACACTGAAGGGGTGCCCGGCCCTCACACCCCGGGTCATGGCACTGAAGGGGTGCGCGGCCCTCACACCCCGGGTCATGGTGCTGGAGGGGTGCCCGACCCTCATACCCAGGGTCATGTCACTGAAGGGGTGCCCGGCCCTCACACCCCTGGTCACCATGTTCTAAGTTGTGTCCGGCCCCTCACACACCCGGGTCATAGCACTAAAGAGGTGCCCAGCCCTCATACCAGGTCATAGTGCTGTAGGGGTGCCCGGCCTTCACACCCTGTTTCATGGCACTGAATGGGTGCCCGGCCCTCACACCCCGGGACATGTCACTGAAAGGAGTGCCCCCCACACCGGGTCATGTCACTGCTGCCAGCCCTCACACCCCGGGTCATGGCACTGAAGAGTTGCCTGGCCATCACACCCCGGGTCATGGTGCTGGAGGGGTGCCCGGCCTTCACACCCCAGGTCATGTCACTAAAGGGGTGCCCGGCCCTCACACCTCGGGTCATGTCACAGAAGGGGTGCCCGGCCCTCACACCCCGATTCGTGACACTGAAGGGGTGCCCGGCCCTCACACCCCGGGTCATGGCACTGAAGGGGTGACCGGCACTCACACCCCGGGTCATGGTGCTGAAGGGGTGCCCGACCCTCACATCCCTGGCCATGGCACTGAAGGTTTGCCCGGCCCTCAAACCCCTGGTCATGTTCCTAAAGTTGTGTCCGGCCCTCACACCCCGGGTCATAGCACTAAAGAGGTGCCCGGCCCTCATACCCCGGGTCATGGTGCTGGAGGGGTGCCCGGCCTTCACACCCCGGGTCATGTCACTGAAAGGGTGCCCAGCCCTCACACCCCGGGTCTTGTCACTGAAGGGATGCCCGGCCCTCACCCCGGATCATGGCACTGAAGAGGTGCCTGGCCCTCACACCCCAGGTCATGGTGCTGGAGGGGTGCACGGCCTTCACACCAAAGGTCATATCACTAAAGGGGTGCCCGGCAATCACACCCCGGGTCATGTCACTGAAGGGGTGCACGGCCATGACACCCCGGGTCATGGACCTAAAGGGGTGCCCAGCCCTCACACCCCGGGTCATGGGGTTGAAGCGGTTCCCGGCCCTCACACCCCGGGTCATGGTGCTCATGGGGTGCCCGGCCCTCACACCCTGATTCTTGGCACTGAAATCGAGTCCGGCCCTAACACCCTGGGTCATGGTGCTGACGGGGTGCCCAGCCCTCACACCTCGATTCATTTCACTGAAGGGGTGCCCGACCCTCACACCCCAGGTCATGTGAAGGGGTACCCGGCCCTCACACCCCGGTTCGCAGCACTGTAGGGGTGCCCGGCCCTCACACCCCGCGTCATGGCACTGAAGGGGTGCCCGGCCCTCACCCCGGGTCATGGTGCTGGAGGGGTGCCCGGCCTTCACACCCCGGGTTATGTCACTAAAGGGGTGCACGACCCTCACACCCCGGGTCATGTCACTGATGGGGTGCACGGCCATGATATCCGGGGTCATGGTGCTGAAGGGGTGCCCGGCCCTCACACCCCGGGTCATGTCACTCAAAGGGTGCCCGGCTCTCACACCCCGGGTCATGTCACTGAAGGGGTGCCCAGCTCTCACACTCCGGGTCATGGCACTGAAGGGGTGCCTGGCCCTCACACTCCGGGTCATGGTGCTGAAGGGGTGCCCGGCCCTTACACCCCGGGTCATGTGAAAGGGTGCCCAGCCCTCACACCCCGGTTCATAAAACTGTAGGGGTGCCCTGCCCCCACACCCCGTTTCATGTCACTGAAGGGGTGCCCGGCCCTAAAACCCCGGTTCATGTCACTTATGGACTGCCCGGCCCTCACACTCCGGGTCATGGTGCTGGAGGTGTGCCCAGCCCTGACACCCCGGGTCTTGTGAAGGGGTGCCCCACCCTCACACCCTGGTTCAAAGCAATGTATTGGTGCCCGTAACTCACACCCCGTTTCATGGCACTTAAGGGGTGCCCAGCCCTCACACCCCGGGTCATGTCACTAAAGCGGTGCCCAGCCCTCACACCCCGGATCATGGCACTGATGAGGTGCCCGGCCCTCACACCCCTGTCCATGGCACTGAAGGTTTTCCCGGCCTTCACACCCCAGGTCATGTCACTAAAGGGGTGCCCGGCCCTCACTCCCCGGGTCATGTCACTGAAGGGGTGCACGGCCATGACACCCCGGGTCATGGACCTAAAGGGGTGCCCGGCCCTCACACCCAGGGTCATGGGGTTGAAGCGTTTCCCGGCCCTCACACACCGGGTCATGGTGCTGATGGGGTGCCCGGCCTTCACACCCCGATTCTTGGCTTTAATCCAGGCCCGGCCCCTAACACCCTGGGTCATGTGGTGCTGAAGGGGTGCCCAGCCCTCACACCCCGATTCATTTCACTGAAGGGGTGCCCGACCCTCACACCCCAGGTTATGTGAAGGGGTACCCGGCCCTCACACCCCGGTTCGCAGCACTGTAGGGGTGCCCGGCCCTCACACCCCGTTTCATGGCACTGAAAGGGTGCACGGCCCTCACACCCCGGGTCATGGCACTGAAGGGGTGCCTGGCCCTCACTACCCGGGTCATGGTGCTGGAGGGGTGCCCGGCCTTCACACCCCGGGTCATGTCACTAAAGGGGTGCCCGGCCGTCACACCCCGGGTCATGTCACTGAAGGGGTGCACGGCCAGGACACCCCTGGTCTTGGTGCTGATGAGGTGCCCGGCCCTCACACCCCTGGCCATGGCACTGAAGCTTTGCCCGGCCCGGGCACCCCGCCCGGCCCTCACACCCCGGGTCATGTCACTGAAAGGGTGCCCGGCCCTCACACCCCGGGTCATGGCGCTGATGAGGTGCCCGGCCCTCACACCCCTGGCCATGGCACTGAAGCTTTGCCCGGCCTTCACACCCCTGGTCATGGCACTGAATGGGTGCCTGGCCCTCACACACAGGGTCATGGTGCTGGAGGGGTGCCGGCCCTCACACCCCAGGCCATGGTGCTGGTGGGGTGTCAGGCCCTGACACATCCGGGTCATGACACTGAAGGGGTGCCCGGCCCTCACACCCCAGGCCATGGTGCTGGAGGGGTGCCCGGCCCTCACACCACGGGTCATGTCACTGAAAGGGTGCCCGGCCTTCACACCCCGGGCCATGGTGCTGGAGGGGTGCCCGGACATCACACCCCGGGTCATGTCAGTAAAGCGGTGCCCTGCCCTCACACCCCAGGTCAATTCACTGAAGTGGTGCCCAGCCCTCACACCCCGGGTCATGGCACTAATGAGGTGCCCGGCCCTCACACCCCTGTCCATGGCACTGAAGGTTTGCCCGGCCCTCAAAGCCCTGGTCATATACCTAAAGTGGTCTCCGGCCCTCACACCCCGGGTCATAGCACTAAAGGGGTGCCCGGCCCTCATACCACGGGTCATGGTGCTGGAGGGGTGCCCGGCCCTCACCTCCCGGGTCATGTCACTGAAAGGGTGCCCGGCCCTCACACCACGGGTCATGGCACTGAAGGGGTGCCCGGCCCTCACACCCCGGGTCATGGCACTGAAGGGGTGCCTAGCCCTCACACCCCGGGTCATGGTGCTGGACGGGTGCCCGGCCCTCACACCCCGGGTCATGTCACTAAAGGGGTGCCCAGCCCTCCACACCCAGGTCATGTCATTGAGAGGTGCCAGCCCTCACACCCCAGGTTATGGCACTGAAAGAGGTGCCTGGCCCTCACACCCCCGGGTCATGGTGCTGGAGGCGTGCCTTCACACCAGGTCATGTCACTAAAGGGGTGCCCGGCCCTCCCACACCCCGGGTCATGGCACTAAGCTTTGCCCGGCCCTCACACCCCTGGTCATGGCACTGAAGGGGTGCCTGGCCCTCACACACCGAGTCATGGTTCTGGAGGGGTGCCCGGCCCTCACAGCCCGGGCCATGGTGCTGGAGGGGTGTCAGGCCCTGACACATCCAGGTCATGATACTGAAGGGGTGCCCGGACATCACACCCCGATTCATGGCACTGAACGGGTACCCGGTCCTCACACCCTTGGTCATGTCACTGAAGGGGTGCCCAGCCGTCACACCCCGGGTCATGTCACTAAAGCGGTGCCCGGCCCTCACACCCCGGGTCATGTCACTGAAGTGGTGCCCAGCCCTCACACCCCGGATCATGGCACTGATGAGCTGCCCGGCCCTCACACCCCTTGCCATGGCACTGAAGGTTTGCCCGGTCCTCAAACCCCTGGTCATGTACCTAAACTGGTGTCCGGCCCTCACACCCACGGTCATAGCACGAAAGGGGTGCCCGGCCCTCATATCCCGGGTCATGGTGCTGGAGGGGTGCCCGACCCTCACACCCCGGGTCATGTCACTGAAAGGGTGCCCGGCCCTCACACCCCGGGTTATGTCACTAAAGGGGTGCCCGGCCCTCACGCCCCGGGTCATGTCATTGAAGGGGTGCACGGCCATGACACCCCGGGTCATGGACCTAAAGGGGTGCCCGGCCCTCACACCCCGGGTCATGGGATTGAAGCGGTTCCCGGCCCTCACACCCCGGGTCATCGTGCTGATGGGGTGCCCGGCCCTCACACCCTGATTCTTGGCACTGAAATCGAGCCCGGCCCTAACACCCTGGGTCATGGTGCTGAAGGGGTGCCCAGCCCTCACACCCCGATTCATTTCACTAAAGGGGTGCCCGACCCTCACACCCCAGGTCCACTTAGCACTAAGGGGTGCCCGGCCTCATACCCCCAGGTCATGGTGCTGGAGGGGTTTCAGCCTTCACACCCCGGTTATGTCACCCTGAAAGGTGCCCGGCCCTTACACCCCAGGTCATGGTGCTGGAGGGGTGCCCGACCTTCACACCCAGGGTCATGTCACTGAGGGTGCCAGCCCTCACCCCGGGTCATGTCACTAAAGCGGTGCCCAGCCTCACACCCCAGGTCATGTCACTGAAGTGGTGCCCAGCCCTCACACCCAGGTCATAGCACTGATGAGGTGCCAGCCCTCCACCCCGGGTCCTTAGCAGCACTAAAGGGGTGCCAGCCCTCCTGCAGGTCATGGTATGGAGGGTGCCCGGCCTTCACACCCCGGGTCATGTCACTAAAAGGGTGCCCGGCCCTCACACCCCGGGTCATGGTACGGGAGGGGTGCCCGGCCCTCACCTCCCGGGTCATGTCACTGAAAGGGTGCCCGGCCCTCACACCACGGGTCATGTCACTGAAGGGGTGCCCGGCCCTCACACCACAGGCCATGGTGCTGGAGGGGGTGCCCGGCCCTCACACCCCGGGTCATGTCACTGAAAGGGTGCCCGGCCCTCACATACCGGGTCATGGAGATGAAGGGGTGCACGGCCATGACACCCCGGGTCATGGACCTAAAGGGGTGCCCCGCCCTCACACCCCGGGGCATGTCACTAAAGGGGTGCCCGGCCCTTCCACCCCGGGTCATGTCACTGAAGAGGTGCACGGCCATGACACCCCGGGTCATGGACCTAAACGGGTGCCCGGCCCTCACACCCCGGGTCATGGTGCTGATGGGGTGCCCGGACCTCACACCCCGGGTCATGTCACTGAAGGGGTGCCCAGCCGTCACACCCTGGGTCATGTCACTGAAGGGGTGTCCGGCCCTCACACCCCGGGCCATGGTACTGGACTGGTGCCCGGCCCTCACACCCCGGGTCATGGTGCTGAAGGGGTGCCCGGCCCTCACACCCCGATTCATGGCACTGAAAGGGTGCCCGGCCCTCACACCCCGGTTTGCAGCACTGTAGGGGTGCCCGGCCCTCACACCCCGTTTCATGGCACTGAAAGGGTGCCCGGCCCTCACACCCCGGGTCATGGGACTGAAGGGGTGCTCGGCCCTCACACCCCGGGTCATGGTTCTGGAGTGGTGCCCGGCCCTCACACCCCGGGTCATGGCACTGAAGGGAAGCCTGGCCCTCACACCCCGGGTCATTGTGCTGAAGGGGTGCACGGCCCTTACACCCAGGGTCATGTGAAAGGGTGCCCGGCCATCACACCCCGGTTCATAACATTGTAGGGGTGCCCTGCACCCACACCCCGTTTCATGTCACTGAAGGGGTGCCCGGCCCTAAAACCCCGGTTCATGTCACTTATGGGGTGCCCGGCCCTCACACTCCGGGTCATGGTGCTGGAGGGGTGACAAGCCCTGACACCCTGGGTCATGTGAAGGGGTGCCCGAGCCTCACACCCTGGTTCAAAGCAATGTATGGGTGCCTGGCACTCACACCCCGTTTCATGGCACTTAAGGGTGCCCGGCCCTCACTCCCTGGGTCATGGCACTGATCAGGTGCCCGGCCCTCACACCCCTGGCCAGTGCACTGAAGCTTTGCCCGGCCCTCACACCCCTGGTCATGTCACCGAGAGGGTGCCCGGCCCTCACATACCGGGTCATGGAGATGAAGGGGTGCACAGTTCTCACACTCCGGGTCATGGCACTGAAGGGGTGCACGGCTATGACACCCCGGGTCATGGACCTAAAGGGGTGCCCGGCCCTCACACCCCGGGTCATAGTGCTGATGGGGTGCCCGGACCTCACACCCCGGGTCATGTCACTGAAGGGGTTCCCAGCCGTCACACCCTGGGTCATGTCACTGAAGGGGTGTCCGGCCCTCACACCCCAGGCCATGGTACTGGATTGGTGCCCGGCCCTCACACCCCGGGTCATGGTGCTGAAGGGGTGCCCGGCCCTCACACCCCGATTCATGGCACTGAAAGGGTGCCCGGCCCTCACACCCCGGTTTGCAGCACTGTAGGGGTGCCCGGCCCTCACACCCCGTTTCATAGCACTGAAAGGGTGCCCGGCCCTCACACCCCGGGTCATGGGACTGAAGGGGTGCTCGGCCCTCACACCCCGGGTCATGGTTCTGGAGTGGTGCCCGGCCCTCACACCCCGGGTCATGGCACTGAAGCAAAGCCTGCTGGCCTCACACCCCTGGCCAGTTGAAGGGTGCACGGCCTGGCAGCACCCAGGGTCATGTGAAGGGTGCCCGGCCATCACACCCTGGTTCATAACATTGTAGGGTGCTCCACCCACACCCTGCTCTCATGTCACTGAAGGGGTGCCTACCCTAAAACCCCGGGGTCTATGTCACTTATGGGTGCCTGGCCTCACACTCCTGGCTGCGGAAAGGAGGGGTGACAAGCCCTGACACCCTGGGTCATGTGAAGGGGTGCCCGAGCCTCACACCCTGGTTCAAAGCAATGTATGGGTGCCTGGCACTCACACCCCGTTTCATGGCACTTAAGGGTGCCCGGCCCTCACTCCCTGGGTCATGGCACTGATCAGGTGCCCGGCCCTCACACCCCTGGCCAGTGAACTGAAGCTTTGCCCGGCCCTCACACCCCTGGTCATGTCACTGAGAGGGTGCCCGGCCCTCACATACCGGGTCATGGAGATGAAGGGGTGCACAGTTCTCACACTCCGGGTCATGGCACTGAAGGGGTGCCTGGCCCTCACACCCCGGGTCATGGTGCTGAAGCGGTGCCCAGCCCTCACACACCGGGTCATGGTGCTGATGGGGTGCCCGGCCCTCACACCCCGGGTCATGTCACTGAAGGCGTGCCAGGCCGTCACACCCCGGGTCACGTCACTAAAAGGGTGTCCGGCCCTCACATCCCGGGCCATGGTGCTCGATTGGTGCCCGGCCCTCACACCCCGGGTCATGGTGCTGAAGGGGTGCCCGGCCCTCACACCCCGATTCATGGTACTGAAAGGGTGCCCGGCCCTCACACCCCGGTTCGCAGCACTGTAGGGGTGGCCGGCCCTCACACCCCATTTCATGGCACTGAAAGGATGCCCGGCCCTCACACCCCGGGTCATGTCACTGAAGGGGTGCCCAGCTCTCACACTCCGGGTCATGGCACTGAAGGGGTGCCCGGCCCTCACACCCCTGGTCATGGTGCTGATGGGGTGTCTGGCCCTCACACCCCACATTCTTGGCACTGAATTCGAACCCGGCCCTAACACCCCTGGGTTATGGTGCTGAAGGGGGTGCCCAGCCACACCCCGGTTCGCAGCATTGGGGTGCTCCACCTCACACCCCTGCTCTGGCGGCACTGAAAGGGTGCTCTGGCCTCACGCCCGATTCATGACACCAAAGGTGCCTGGCCCTCACACTGGGTCCCACACTGAAGGGGTGCACAGCTCACACTCCGGGCTTCATGGCACTCAAGGGGTGCCTGGCCTCACACTTGGCCGAGCCACTGAAAGGGGTGCCTGGCCTCACCCGGGTCATGTCACTGAAGGGTGCACAGCTCTCACACTCGGGTCGCGGCACTCAAGGGGTGCCTGGGCCTCACACCCCGGGTCATGTCACTGAAGGGGTGCCCGGAACTCACTCCCCGGGTCATGGCACTAAAGGGGTGCCCGGCCCTCACACCCGAAGTCATGGTGCTGGAGGGATGCCAAGCTCTCACACTCCGGGTCATGGTACTGAAGGGGTGCCTGGCCTCACACCCCGGGTCATGGCACTGAAAGGGTGCCTGGCCCTCACACCCCGATTCATGACACTAAAGGGGTGCCCGGCCCTCGCACCCCGGGTCATGTCACTGAAGGGGTGCCCGGCCGTCACACCCCGGGTCATGTCACTAAAAGGGTGTCCGGCCCTCACATACCGGGTCATGGAGATGAAGGGGTGCACAGTTCTCACACTCCGGATAATGGCACTGAAGGGGTGCCTGGCCCTCACACCCCGGGTCATGGTGCTGAAGGGGTTCCCGGCTTTCACACCCCGATTCCTGGTACTGAAGGGGTGCCCGGCCCTCACACCCCGGGTCATGGGGTTGAAGCGGTTCCCTGCCATCACACCCCGGGTCATGGTGCTGATGGGGTTCCCGGCCCTCACACCCCGATTCTTGGCACTGAAATCGAGCCCGGCCATAACACTCTGGGTAATGGTGCTGAAGGGGTGCCCAGCCCTCACACCCCAAATTCATTTCACTAAAGGGGTGCCCGACCCTACCCCCAGGTCCATCTTGAAAGTGCAGCCCTCACCACCCAGTTCCCATAACACTGTAAAGGGGTGCCAGCCCTCACACCCGTTTCATGGCACTGAAAGGGTGCAGCCCTCACACCCCGGGTCATGGCACTGAAGGGGTGCCTGGCCCTCACTACCCGGGTCATGGTGCTGGAGGCGTGCCCGGCCTTCACACCCCGGGTCATGTCACTAAAGGGGTGCCCGGCCCTCACACCCCGGGTCAAGTCACTGAAGGGGTGCACGGCCATGACACCCCTGGTCTTGGTGCTGAAGGGGTGCCCGGCCCTCACACCCCGGGTCATGGCGCTGATGAGGTGCCCGGCCCTCACACCCCTGGCCATGGCACTGAAGCTTTGCCCGGCCTTCACACCCCTGGTCATGGCACTGAATGGGTGCCGGGCCCTCACACACCGGGTCATGGTGCTGGAGGGGTGCCGGCCCTCACACCCCAGGCCATGGTGCTGGAGGGGTGTCAGGCCCTGACACATCCGGGTCATGACACTGAAGGGGTGCGCGGCCCTCACACCCCAGGCCATGGTGCTGGAGGGGTGCCCGGCCCTCACACCCCGGGTCATGTCACTGAAAGTGTGCCCGGCCTTCACACCCCGGGCCATGGTGCTGGAGGGGTGCCCGGACATCACACCCCGGGTCATGTCAGTAAAGCGGTGCCCTGCCCTCACACCCCAGGTCATGTCACTGAAGTGGTGCCCAGCCCTCACACCCCGGGTCATGGCACTAATGAGGTGCCCGGCCCTCACACCCCTGTCCATGGCACTGAAGGTTTGCCCGGCCCTCAAAGCCCTGGTCATATACCTAAAGTGGTCTCCGGCCCTCACACCCCGGGTCATAGCACTAAAGGGGTGCCCGGCCCTCATACCACGGGTCATGGTGCTGGAGGGGTGCCCGGCCCTCACCTCCCGGGTCATGTCACTGAAAGGGTGCCCGGCCCTCACACCACGGGTCATGGCACTGAAGGGGTGCCCGGCCCTCACACCCCGGGTCATGGCACTGAAGGGGTGCCTAGCCCTCACACCCCGGGTCATGGTGCTGGACGGGTGCCCGGCCCTCACACCCCGGGTCATGTC
>NW_024747241.1:0-16388 GCF_018991925.1 Homarus americanus
TCATGCTTGGGAGGGAGGTAGAGGGAGCTGCATTATGCTGTCATGTCGGGGAGGGAGGGAGAGGAGGTCGCATTATGCTGCATGCTGCATTAATATGATGCAGCATAACTCCAGCAGTCTCACTACAGCTTTGTATGTTTACTGTATGTTTACAGTCGAATGAAAACCTGAGAGACTACTCAATATAAGTCCTTTCATTATCATTGTCACGGACACAGACACAAGAATTCAATGGATCTAAGTAACGAAAATAAGGAATAATTTAAGTTGTTGTCAAAGACTTTCATATGATTATTGTTTATAACTGAAAGTCTTGGAACTATTTTATCACAACAAAGAAATATAATGCAGTAAAACATGGACAGTGACGAAGTACAATAAAGAACAAACACAAACTGTGACATAGAGAACATCCAAGATACAGGAAGACAAACAATAGTAAAATGACAAGGACAGTCATGAGGACACTGAAGGTGAAACTAACAAAAGATACCTGGAGGAGTTGTTATAAATATTGATTTATGTTTTTAACTTTTTGTACTTTTTTGAAGATTTTGTTTTCTCCATAATACAAAAATATCGGTTAATATTCGTTTTTATTCCAATAGGTATTTGGCATTTTTTACCATTATCACTAGGATTATTTTCAGGTTAGGTCAGGTGAGGTCAGGTAAGGTAGGTTAAAGAATACCAAAATACAAAAAAAAAAAAAAATATCTACCAATTGGGGAAATTGGGATGAAAATTTTTTTTTACCCAATTTTTTCCAAGAGGTGTAAGATGATCTTGCAGCTTCATACAAATTCACTAAACAACAATAATAATCCAAGAGTTAGTAAGGCATCACCTGGTCATGTTAAGCCCACCTGGTGAAGATAAACATGTTGGTAATGTTTGTATCGTGACTGAACCACCTCACACAGCAGCCCTGAGGCTTTAGGCCACTGACTTAAGTGCTTACATTATACAAAATAACGCTCTGTAATGGCCGATGATGCTGTTTTGGTTGTCTAATTGTACTTTCCAACACGGTAATTACAGCAGGTATCTTTTTATTATCCTGCCATTAAAATAATTAAGTGAATTTATAGACTTACGTAACCTCATGAAAGTATAAACCGATGAATTAAAATTAAATAATTATCTTATAAAACAACTAATCTATTTAATTTTCCTTTGAGAGTTAAAGGGATAAAATACACACTAACTGGAGTCTAACTAACCTGGTGTGACTCCTCTCCGCCCCACCCAACACAATCATCCACTCCAGGTAACCTTACACCGCCTAATGGAGCCAAACCTAATAGAATCACACCGAACTTATCCAAATAAACTTTTCAGTGGGTAACCTTGACTCTACCACACCTTGGCTTTAGACGCTAGTATAAGTCTGGCTGGAGGGACCGTAGTCATTATAAGGGAAGCTTTTTAATAATAGCCATTACCTGCCTCCCGTTAACACTAATGAAATGTTCCTAAAATTAAACAAACTACAATTAAATCCAAATCCTTTTGAATATTTACATAATTTACTGGAGTGTTTCATTATGTTAGTGTGGGGGGCGTTTGTTGTGGCCGGGACTCCTCTTCAGATAATATAAATACAGACAATGTTGTTTTAATAAGTAATCTCTTAATGAAAATGTAGAGAAAATTGGTCAACAAATCTTAACAGTTATCCTGATTTCTTAAAGAACAATAGAGGAATAAGAAGAGGAGGAGGAGGGAAAGAAAAGAAAGCATAAAGAAAACAATATAACAAAGATGAACAACAGAGAAAAAATGAAGAGTAAGATGAAAGAAACTTAGACTGATCAAAAAGACGTATAACAATCTGATTAAAACTAATCACTATATTAGATCAGATCAGATCAGATCAAGGTTAGGTTAGTTTTGGTTAGATAAGGTCAGGTTAGGGTAGGCTAGGCTAGGCTAGGCTAGGCTAGACTTGTTTTACACAAGGTTAGGTTAGGTTAGGTTAGGTCAGGTTAGACTAGGCTAGCCTAGGCCAAGGTGGGTGGAGCTTTGCTGACGTCAGCAGGCAGACTTCCTCGCCTACCTCTCACCTCTTATAAACAGAACATTTTATGGTTCTATATACTGTACTTTGTTATCTCAGTATCTCACATAGAAAATAATACTAATAGAGAGTTTAATCTTGCATATAACTTTAGCTAAGGACACCAGTCAGTGTGGTGGGTGAATCACAGAAGGAAAGGTTAAAAGAAAAACAATGTATTTCAGTTATAGTCTTGTATTTAAATAACTGCAGCTTAAGATAGGGTAATGATGACTATATATACAGTTGCCTACAGGAGTTCTTTTCCTCCCTGTTTGTCCATTATACTAATAATGTAGACATGAGGTGACAGGAGTTATGACTTCATATGATAAGTGTTACAGCCACTGACAACAGATATCAGATTATGGGTGGTGGGGGGGGGGCAGTTAGAGCAGGTGATCACAGGTGCTGCCTTTGCCTCCAGGTGTGAGTGATGTGACAGGAATTATGACCTCACAAGACAAGTGTTACCTTCACTGACACTTGTTTCATCAAAAGATTAAACACGTAGACGTTTACAGTCATCCACAGACTCACATTTATGGTACAACAGTTGCAGAAGTGCATGCAACACACCTGGTTCCACATTGAGCTGAGAATCCAACGATGCAGTGTACTGATAGATGGGAAACGAAATTGACTTCTATCAGGCAAGTAGTGATAAGCTTTCGGGCTTAAGCTGCGAAAGGTCAGTACTCGACTGATATCCTCCTCAGACCAGTATTTCACAGGGACACCAGTTGAGAACAAAATCACTTGGGAAGAGAAAAAAAACTACTAAAAACATCATTAGTCGCAGCAGTAGCCTTGATAAAAGTATTTTCTCTTTGGTCTTGCAAATAAATCCTCTCCTTCTCCCATCCTTTTTTTTTTCTCAGTGAGAGGAACATCTCTCTCCTTCCTTACATCATCCAGTTCACGTTGTAAATCCACAGTGATCAGAACTGGTCTCTCTTCCTCTGACTTGTCTGCTACTATTAATGTTCCTATGTCCAATAGGGCAGAGAGAGAGAGAGAAAGAGAGAGAGAGAGAGAGAGAGAGAGAGAGAGAGAGAGAGAGAGAGAGAGAGAGAGAGAGAGAGAGAGAGAGAATTGTAACTATGTACAATTGCCTACAGGATAACCTTTCCTCCCTGTTGTGCTCATTATATTAATAATGTAGACATTAGGTGAGGTTCTTAGATTAGACTTTTTGTGCAAGAGATAGGAAACGTAGGACTTAGGTGTGTTCTCCTGTGGCTGGGATAGGGCATGTAGCTGAGAGGATAGATAGAGTCTTGTCAGGGGAAGTACCAATCCGGTAGTGTGTCTTAGAGTAGGAGGCAACGACATAGGAAAGGTTAGGAGTGAGGAACTTTTCAGCAGGTATAGGGAGGCATTAGGGAAGATTAGTGATAGGGTAGGGAACCTAATAGTATGTGGTGTCTCGTCTAGAAGAGGAGTTGGCGGTGAAAGGCTGTCCAAGGCAATTGCTATAAATTGCCGACTGGAATAAAAAAAACATTGTGTAAGCAATGGTTGGGCGTTCATTGATAACTGGCGACGATTCTACGGCAACGACTACCTGTACAGTCGTGACGGGGTACACTTGTCTGGAGCGTGAAATTGTCACTCCGAAGGGAAGTTTCGCCAGTAGATAGAGGGGAGTATAATTGGTTACTCAGAACAAGGGGTAAAACAGGACCAGGGAAGGGTAGGTTTAAATGTGTACTATACAAACAGTAGGAGCATTAGAAATAAAATAGACTTGCTGAGAGCGGTTGTATGTACTAAGAATGTAGACGTCATAGTAGCCACCTAAACCTGGATGAATCTGGCGAGCAAGAACTTTTTATCTGAGTAATACAAAGAAGGGTACAACCTTTTTCACAAGGACAGGGAAGGTAGGAAGGGGGGAGGAGTTGCACTCTTCGTCAGAGATACATTAAAATGGTGCATTAATAATACAATAAAGGGTGAAATAGGAACTGAGTCTGTATGGGTAGAAATGGCAGAAAGAAGCGAAAACTAATTATGGGAGTGATTTATCGGCCCCCAAGTCTTGGGAAAGAAGCAACTCAGCCCATATGGCAGGAAATGAGTAGGGCAGCAATATACAACAACCTATGCATTATGGGGGATTTCAACTTCAGAAATATTGACTGGGACAACATTGTAGGTGACTATGAATCTGAAGACTTCCTAGACGCAGTACAGGACAATTTTTTGAATCAACTAATTACAGAACCTACTAGAGGTGACAATATATTAGACCTAGCATGAACAAATAAAGAAAATATTATCAGAGATATCACAATAGGGGAAGAACTTGGGAACAGTGATCACAGAGAAATCAGGTTTACCCTAAATTTGGAAAGGAAAAATAATGAAAATATGGTCAGAGTCCCAGACTTTCCATAGGCGGATTATGAGGGGTTAAGAAGGTACCTAGGCTTAGTTTAGAGTGTGTTGTATACACAATGTCCGGAGAAAGCAGTCATGATTATAAGAACCAATTTCGTCTTTCACTGCTTTTGAAGGCTATTGACTTAAGGGGAGGGGGGGGGGGGGAGAGGCGTGGCCTAGAATGGCGGACAGGTGTAACGCTTGTCATTAATTAATAAAGAGCTTGTAAGCTGGTAAGATTAATTCGTCGAGGAATAAGTCTCCTTTGTGAGTCAGCTTATTCACAACTTGATAACTCGGTTAAGTGCGATGTTTCCAGAAGTTGCTAACCATGTTAACAAGTTTAGCTAAGACGGTGACTATCGTGAAAGACTTTGGCTCCTCCTCGATAAAAAAGTCAACTTGTTATCTCAGCGTTCATGTAGAGCGGGGAATCATTAGTTTAGGCACAGCCGGTGTTTCGCATAGTGTATGTGTCTTAATATTGGCATAGTTTATGTGAGTATATGTTTGTTAGCATAGCATGTGTGTCTCAGTGTTGACATGCCGAGTATATCTCAGTTTTGGCATAGCGTGTGTAGTGTATTCCAGAGGCAGGCGAAGATTTACACCCTCAACTGACTGGGTTTCGTGTGTATTCCACTACAACAACGAGCATTGCCCAGCGTGCTTGTTCAGTTTACCTTCATCGCTCTTTAATACGTGGGAACAACACAAGAGGCGGTTTTCTGTACAGTCTTACAACACCAGTGACGATCAATCCTGTGTCGTCCAGGGCAGAGTTGGATCCTGACATCAATTATACAGACATTCCACTCCACCAATTCTATTTATCTCATTCCACTCTTAGGTAAGGTGGATCAAAGGGTATAGAAATCTAGAAGGGTGAAATAACATTGGTGGAAAGCTAGAGTGGAAACCGACAGGAAAATACCTCCCCCTCCCCACAAAAATATTTAACACACGGGTAGAAAAATCAACACACATTGTATATATCCTGACTTTACACATGTAGTATACCAAGTGAATCTATAACACCCACGGAGATTCACAACACTTCAAACTAAACTATCTTACAAAGCCTAACGTGTCCTTAATTAGATCAGGTTGGGTATAGTGATTCTATTTCATCAGGTGAGGGTTGGGAAGCCTTGTGTTCTCCCGTTAAAGGACCAGCTTGTTACCTATGCCTGTAAACCTTTTTTAAAACACAATTATGATTAGATTAGGTTAGGTTAGGTTAGGATAGGTTAAGTTAGATTGGGTGAAGTATGGTTAATCCGTGAATTAAAACAAAATTTTTTAATCTTCGTTTCGTTAATCTGACAATTTATTTTCGTGGGAGTATCAACAGCAAGAAGCACCAGGGTTGTATGCAGAGATGGGGGCTACAAGCATAATGAATTAACGAGCTTCAAACACTAAACAACCTTGAATGACAGACCACAAACGACACAATCTCTTCCCCTGATAACACCAATTACTAGAAAAAAAAATATACCAGATTAAACTCTTCTTATACACAGGAAGAGCCAAGAGTGTTTAAAGGAAGTTAGTTTGATTTTCTATAATCTCAGTAATATCGATTCTAACATTACAAAGTTGTTTATCCGTCAAAGACTTTTTATGCATTTTTATAATTTTATATTTATTCCCCGATATCCTGAGTATGTCCATTCGTGTGTTCGTTTCCGTGTATGATCATGTGTTATTGTGTTCGTGTGTCGTCCGTAGGTTCGTGTGTTCATCTTTCTAGGAAGGAAGTTTCACCCTGACAGCTTGAATAAAGGACCCTGGCCAAACTCTGTACCTGACATGACCCAACCTAACCTAAACACAATTTAAACTAAACTGAACACGACTAAACCATGCTGCTATCTATCTAAATTTTGTCAAGCTCAAATAATCCTTGTCACCACTGTCATACACCCACCAACCCACAGTCATACACCCATCAACCTACAGTCATACACCCATCAACCCACAATCATACACCCACCAACCCACAGTCATACACCCACCAACCCAGTCATACACCCATCAACCTACAGTCATACACCCACCAACCCACAGTCATACACCCACCAACCCACAGTCATACAGCCACCAACCCACAGTCATACACCCATCAACCCACAGTCATACACCCATCAACCCACAGTCATACACCCACCAACCCACAGTCAAACAGCCACCAACCCACAGTCATACACCCACCAACCCGCAGTCAAACACCCATCAACCCACAGTCATACACCCACCAACCCACAGTCAAACAGCCACCAACCCGCAGTCATACACCCACAAACCCGCAGTCATACACCCACCAACCCGCAGTCATACACCCATCAACCCACAGTCATACACCCACCAACCCACAGTCATACACCCACCAACCCGCAGTCATACACCCACCAACCCGCAGTCAAACACCCATCAACCCACAGTCATACTCCCACCAACCCACAGTCATACACCCATCAACCCACGGTCATACACCCACCAACCCACAGTCATACACCCATCAACCCACAGTCATACACCCACCAACCCACAGTCATACACCCACCAACCCACAGTCATACACCCAGCCTCTGTATCTGACTTTACCTGACCTGACTTAACCAGATCCAATCAAGAAACCCATTATTTTTCACCTCTATTACACCTTGAAGCAGGTATTGAGGCCACCTGACCTGACCTCAATTACTCTGCAGTATTCCCAAGGCATCTGACCACCTCTGCTAGCGTATTCAGTACACCTAACATGACATGACCTGACCTGGCCTGGCCTGACCTCCAAGAACGAGAAAATATACCCAAGATCTATTTAAATCTATCCCAGAAATTTAAACCTTCAATATATTTGTTTTTAGTTCATTGGTTATGTCTTTGTTTTGCTCTTGTGTTTACGGTTCTTGTTTATGAATTAAAGAAACGATAAGAGAATCCAGCCCGTCAAACTTCTACTGATAATCACAACTCGAATTATGCAACTGAAGAACAACAACAACAATAAAAAGAACAAGAACAAAAAGAACAGCAGGATATAATTCCTATAGAACCTCATGACTAGTTTATTAATGCATTAAGAAACACTAACAACAATCCTCAGCCAACACGGACCTACAAAACATCAACAAGGTGACGACAACAACAGCTCAAACGCTCCAGCTTAACACCTACAAATTTCCGGGGGTTTAGTGTCGCTACATGAAACAAACACGGCGGCGAGTCCTACAGCTACACACTGTAATGGTCGGCGGAGCAAAGGACGAGACAGCGACGCGTACTCATTGGTGGAGCTTTAATAACAACAACATGTGGTAACTAGGAGATGTGTGTGTGTGTTGTGAGGTAGTGAAGGACCACAACATCTCACGTTTTGTGTTACACGTCAAAGACTGAACAATGTGAAGCAGCGGCCCTCCCCCCACACCACGCTGCCTGTAGTAACACCACCGTTAATAAAGGACAAAACGGTACAATATGGAGGTGGGGGGTGGCGTGTGGACAAGGCACGAGAGAGCGGCCTTGGTAATATGATGGTCACCAGACACGGCCAACACCAGGTGGCGGGTGTAGCTCTTCCTGCTGAATAAAAACCAAGAGCGAGTTTGACGACGCTACACGAACACCGTCCTCAAGGGGGACATCTTGGACTCGAGTGTGAGAGATAGAGACTCCCAAACAATCAAACACGTCTGGTTAATTCCTTCACTTTTATATAAGAACACATTCGTCTTCAACTAAACACGATTTCTTTTCAACTTCTCCTAAAAAAATTTCTCTTCGACTCCAAGGCTGAAATTCGAGTCCCACTTGAAACGAATAAAATAAAATATATGTGAAGAGAAAATGTAAATAGTGTGTTTGACTGTGTGAGGCTGATGGAAGCAACACTAATTATGCTGTATAATGGGTTGTGTTCAGTAAGGTCAGAGTGATTAGTGGCGCGCGCCATCACCACTTCCCGCCTCCTATACACGCCCCTACACCCACCACGCCTCCCTCTTGCCCAACTCAACACGCCCACTTAGCTACCCCTTGAATCGGCTGCTTGTCCAATTAACCAGTCCGTTCACACATATTTATATTTGGGTTTTAAGTAACGAAACCCAAACGGTAGTTCCTTTGTTTTATTATAAAAGGTTGTATATATAATTCCTGAGTGTATATCAACCGTAAGTTTCACTGTCTGGGAGTGAATGAGAAAGGGACGGCGTTTATGTATGATAAACGTTTGGTCACGTCCTTTCGATATGAGTTGAGGTGAGCTACTGAAGCTTAGGGGCATCGCAGTGCGTGCTTACAGGAATGCTGAGCTATGGGTCTCGCCCTCTTGGGTAAGTTGCCCGCTCACGTGTCAATCTCATGTCTTACTCATAGACAGTGGAAAGTTACAGGGTGGTGAATCTGAATATAATATCAGATGTATTGACCCATTTATATAATACGTTTTGTTGATGAGACAGGGCCTATTACATCGCTCGGTCACCTACCAGCCGAGCTCCGTGAGGCCTAAATAACTCACAGAGTACAGTACATCCTAGACAACCCTAACCATGTTATAAACAGATATGTAGACACTAAGCTGGGGAAATTACTGTAGGGGTATTCTCTACTACAGGGGACCTAGACTTTTGTGTCGTACGGGTTAGTATGTTATGAACAATGTTGAATTTGGATGATACTGCCCGGTAATAACAGAACAGGAACATTATTGCCAGAATTAACAGAATAGAGGGAATCGTAAGACTTGGTAGTGCAAATTCCCGTGACAGGTAAAATGGCAAATTATTATTCAAATCAGCAAAATGTGTCTCGTTCAAGAAAGCTAACACTTTTAATTTCTCTGATACTATTTGAATATCCTTGATAGTGAAATTCATTATAGGAAGTGGAATTAAAGCAGACTTGAGTTTTTGATTTAATGCAAAATGCTGATGAGTAGGCAAGGTCCGTAGTGTACTACAAGTGATTTCACAGTAATCCGGAGCCTTGTAATGCCCTTTCACAACTAGCTGCTTAACACCATTTCGGCATTTTAAAATTACAGTAGTGAGATTTGGAAAGAACAAATACTGCACATTGTGAAGGTGAGCGTGGAACACAGTCTTTAGACTAACTGGCCTATAACTGCATTGCGCTAACGCTGTGCGTACATTTGGTTGTATGACCGCCAATTCACATATACCCTCTGCAGCAGGAATCAATGCAAACATGTAGGCTGGACATACGTGTAGGTGTAGATAAGACGACTTACACCGTGACAGTACCTCAGAATCCTCTATTGATAACAATGAATATTCTTCATCTACTAAGAAAGTTCTTTAGGCCTATCTAGGGTATACAGTGTGTCGTTCACAAACCAGGGGAAGGGTTCTAAATGCCATGCATTAAACTCATGTTGCCCTCGCATAGGAATGTGGATCAGAATTGCATTGTGCGTGAGGGTTGACTCCAACAGTGGGTAATGATATTGAACCTCATTGTCATTGCAAATAGGAGTTAAATGATACTGCAACTTGGCTATTTTTAAAGCTTCAAGAAGCGTCTGCACAGGCACAAGCTTCGCGTCCACACGTCCTATCCCGGCATCTACAATGCTGTCTATTAGTTCATTTTTAGAGGTTACAATTTTATGAACTGAAATTTCAGCAACATGCAAATATTCTGTGAAGTAAAGGAGCCATTCTAACGTCGGGATTGCTTTCTGTAACCTAGTAACAATCCTCGAAACTTGGTTAGACTCCATTATGATTGCATTAACCTTTGATTCTAGAGCAGTAATCGCGTGAAAGGTTTGAGAAATAACACGATTCTGTTGAGATACAGCTTGAGCGACAACGTTCATGAAACTATTGTCGAATTCATCGAAGCTGTGCTGAGACCATGAAGAATGTCCAATGCTGATTGTAGTTGGCCGTCGACGTTTTCCATCTGACGCGAAAGTACGAGTTAACTTCTACTCGCAGAACGTAGTTTCATACAATAGTCATTTGGTACATTTTGCTTCTGAACAGTCTGTAAGGATGTATCAATCACATTATCATCAACTGGAGGTAAGACATTTATCTGGGTCTTCTTCAGACGATCCGCGTGCACGACATCTGCGATCTGTGCATTAGGCTTCCATATTTTGAATTTGTTGCCTGCTTCTTTTGAGATTATGCGGAAGGGACCAGAAAATTTCGCCGAAAGTTTGGAGTTCCTTTCAGGTTCCCGTAACATAACAGCGTCCCCAACGTTCAGTGCGATAGGTTTAGCATGTTTATGTTGTTTGATGATCATTTCTGCGCGTGACGCCGCTAGCTGTGATCGTACTTGGTTATGAATTTCTGTAAAGACATGAATTTGTTTTGCCGCAAAATCATCCGTATTATATACCGGGTATGGCGCCTCTGTAAGGATGTCGTAAGGCAGACGTTTATCTGTGCCATAGACAATATAGTAGGGTGTTTTGCCCGTAGAGCTATTAACTGACCCATTAATCGACGCTGCAACCTGCGGTAACCAATCCTCCCATGCGTATTGAAAACCACTAACAATTGGGCGCAGTATTTCTAGGATTTTACGATTGGTTCTTTCAACAAGGCCATTAGCCTGTGGATGATAAGCTGTCACAAAAGTTTGTTTAATTCCATATTGTGCACGTATATGCTCTATTAGCTCATTCTTGAACTCTGTTCCATTGTCAGAGAGTAGAACTTTAGGCGTAGTATATGGACATATGAGATTCATCACTAATGCATAGGCTACTGCTTCGGCCGTTTTGCATTTTAGTGGGACCAAGACCACGAACCTGGAAAAATTATCCACACACACTAAGACGTATCCTGATCCCTGATGACTCATTGGGAGTTGTAACAAGTCAACAGCGACTGTATCAAACGGACGGTCTGGTGTAGGATATTGTAGAATCGGGGCAGGTGATCCTGTTGATCCTTTATGTTGAGCACATGCCAAACAATTAGCTATGTGTAATTCTATGTCTTTCTTCATAGTGTTCCAGAAATACTTCTTTCGTAAATCCGCTAAGCATTTATCACGACCTTGGTGACCTGCTTGTGGGACATCGTGGAACAATGTCATTACTGCTTTGCACAACGTGTCAGGTACGACTATTTGAGACACATTACCCTCAGGAGATTTTCTCGTCCTATTGAGTATGTTATGTCGTAATTCAGACTGACTTAAGGGAAGAAATAACTTGGGGAGTTTAACATCCTCGCCCGATTCGAGAGCAAAAATAACAGCTGACCAATATGGGTCGCGTCGTTGCTCATCTTCCAGCTGCGAAAGAGTGAATGTTGATACAGGCATTACTGGTGCTATATTTCTTAACAGAGCGTCGGCGACAACATTCGCCCTCCCAGGTAAATACCTAAATTCGGGGTCAAACTCTTGAATTGTCAGATACCAGCGTGCTAATCTGCCTGATAAGTTTCTGCCATGGAACAGTTCGGTGACTGCCGCATGATCAGTAAAACAGTTATCTTGTAGCCAAAGATAATGTCTTTGAACTTCTTAAGTGCCCACACAACGGCTAACGTTTCTAAATGCGTCACCGAATAACGTGTTTCAGCATCGATTAGTTTGCGACTTGCAAATGCTATCACTCTAAACTTCCCACGCGTGTCCTCTTGCATGAGCACTGCTCCGACTCCAATTCCGGGAGCGTCAGTACAGAGAGTGAAAGGTTGAGTGTAGTCTGGGAATGCTAGAACCGGGGCATTGGTTAGCGCTGTCTTCAATGCCGTAATACTTTCCTCGTGTTCAGCATCCTATATAAACACTGCATCTTTTTTTTGAGCAACCTCGTTCAGGGCGATGCTAATGTTGCATAGTCCCTGATAAAGGAACGATTATAACCAGATAATCCGAGAAGGCTACGCACATGATCATTTGAGGTAGGACGCGGGAACTGAGATACAGCTTTGACTTTATCATTAACTGTGTGTATGCCCTCACCGTCGACTACATGACCAAGGAAATGGATTCTGGATTTTAAAAACTCGCACTTTGAGAGTTTTATTTTGAGTCCTGCTGTGGAAAGTTTGGCCAAAACTTCACGCAGTTTTATCAGGGATTGTTTGATTATTTACGCGCCTGAAATCTATGACAGGGCGCCATCCACCATCCTTTTTCGGGACGAGGAATAATGGGCTATTAAAGGGGGATTTTGAGTGTCTAATGACATTCTCATCTAACATACCCTGTACCATATCTTGCACTACAGCGCGCTGGCTATGAGGTAGTCTATAAGCTGGTATGTAAATAGGGTTGGTTCCTTCCTTTAACGCTATATGATGGGATGTTAAATCTGTCTGACCTAGCGTTTCCCCTGGCAAGGCTACTATCTGTAGTCGGCAAGCAGCTCTAACAGGCGTGTCTTGCCCTGAGGATGATCGATCACCTTAACATGTGGTGCTATTTGATCTATCCTGGCCAGTCGAGTCTGTTGGCAATTCGCAACAATACCTCGAATTAGGAATTTATTTGGTTGCACTTCGACCTTGTTGTGATATCTATAAAATCACACACATAACATCCTTTCTTTAATTTCTTGATAATGTGAAATTGCTCCCGCAATCCCGTAGACTTGTGTGTGTGTGTGTCTCACAGTAGACACAGCTGATTCCAAGGTCTGGTGATTGGGTCAATGCTCACAAAAATCCTGAGTACAGCAAACCGCCGCTAATTGTTACACAACGTCATCCACAACACCATACCTCAGAATGCTGAGACCATCTCTCAGACCGGATGTGTCATCATCACTAGGGTGGGTGCTGGGTGCTGGTAACTGGGGGTTGTTCACGCCATACGAAAGAATTTTGTTGACAGGATGTTGATTGATGAGCAGTCACAACAACTGCAGTCACGTCCTGTCACACCCTGGGCAGTGAACGAATCATTTGCAGAAACTAATGTTCACTTTAGCTCACAGGATTTTTGCGTTGGTGAATTCCTCATTCTGGTAATGGAGAGTACTCTTCAACATTGCAGGTACTATCTTCCAACTCTTGCTGCTGTAATCACGCTGGGAAGGTGTGTGGTTGAGGTCGAGATATATCTCTGACGCATGATCCGCCTTCCTCTTAATAGGATTGGTAGACAACACTTTCGTCCTAGCGGTGAGCATAGGTTCAGAATGACTCATTGCTGTGTAGGAAACACCTCTAAACGTAACACTATTATTACGTGGATGAACATCTATCATGTTCTTTCGAAGAGTTGGTAGACCAAGTAACCCGTCAGCTGGCAAATTGAACTGCTGAACTATATAAAAGTCCGCGTAGAAGGGCGTACCACGTCTTGAGAATCTGAGAGGTAACGTCACCCTTCCTTTGATGCTCAGCTGAGTACCTGAAACTCCTTCGAGCTCAGCGTTACTAGGCCTCCATTTGAATTTGCGGTGAGGGAATTTACGTTGTAACTCGTGATACGATGTCAAGGCCAATACATTAGCGCAAGCACCTGTGTCTATATCAAGAGCCAATCTGGTATTATCCACTCTCACCGGTACTGACAACACTTCCACTTTTCTAAGCGCCGCTATAGAAGTGCTGTGAGGAGGGGCGGGAATTTCCCTATCTATCCCTCTCCTTGGTGTAGTGTGCGCTGGTCTTCCCCCGATGACTTGTCCTGGGGACGTTTCTGCTTGCGCCTATACGACACCTCCGTTTCACTTAGGTCCACTCCCCTAGCTTTTATTAGAATATCGCACTCATGTGAACTATGAGATGTCGATTTGTGAAGAGCGCACCATTTGCGCGCTGTCTGGGTAGGAGGAGGAGGTGCTGCTTTAACTCCCTGTCTGTTTGACCTTGAGAATGGCTTTGCACCGGGTGTGGCTTTGTTTGCACTATTACCTCGGAGCTGAAAACAATCTTCCATTACGTGGCCACGTTTATTACAATGTGCGCATCGTAACGATGTTTTCTGTTTATATGTTCGGCGGGGAGGAGCGATCGGAGCTAAGTGTGTCGCGTAAGGAGTCTGGGAGTGAGGCATCTGAGGCATCTGAGACTGCTGGGGTTGTGGTGACGTCACTGAGGGCTGCGCCAGTAAGGGGCCCGTAGCCTGGGGACAGAGCTTGTTTGCGTATTCCACCATATCCAAGGGTGGTTCATACTGTACTTCCTGTGCCCGGCTATATAAGGGAACACGGACGGAAAGAAGAAAACTTATTAGTTCTATCAACGTTTCCACGTTTTCTGGCGGCATATCACCCTGTGAGTTGTACCAGCCTGATGACCGGAAGGTCGCTTGCATGTCCTGGCGAACCTGGCCCGCGATGTCAATAGCGTCAACGGGTGTTTCGTTTCGTATACCTGGAATACAGCGATCCAACCATCTGAAGATCCATTGCAGTTGGCCCAGCTGTGACCTACCCCCAAAAATCCCAATTAGCGTTCGCTTGAACTTTTCATAGTCAGGGCTTTGTAAACCAAACGCATTTAAACGACTGCCTGCATAGGAACCCTGCGTTATATGGGAACGTACATATGCTTTCTTATCTTCGTCAGTCGTTATGTGACTATTGCGCATGCTATCTTCACATGCACGAATAAAATGTGCGACCCTATAATCGTCTTGTTCCGTGAAATTTCGAACATAATCGCCGCGCTGCATGATATTAATGACAGTATCAGCTGTAGGTGTGTTAGTGAGGGTGTGAGGGTTAGACGAAGCCATTTTAGTGTTAGTATTAAGCAAATTAGTATTCTTACTCTTAACAGAAGGCTGGGTTAATAAGGTTGTTACCGATTTAGCAACAGACACACTATCACCTGTAACCGGGGTAACTGCTTTAGTATACTTAGGTGAGGTACTATAGTGATTACCAGACCGTAGGGTACGACGGTTTAAGTCGTCAAATGATTCGTCTATAACTCTCTCACTACTTCCTACCGACTCATTTAACTGTGTTCCATACTCAAAATCTATGTCAGTCTGGGCTTGATCATTGATGAGTTGGTTATCAGCAAATAGTTGCGCTAGGCGTTCGATTTCATCTACATTAGACATGGGAAACTTAGAAATTATCTATTAGCCCCCTTTGGTCAATGAATACTTAACAGTAAGTAGATCACTTGCCTCTCATTTACAAGACAAATGAATATTAATTGTAGTTAATTTTTAAACTATCAATAAGAAAACAGACACTTACAAACTACTGTAAATTATAGGATTTCAATACATTAATCTTACATTCGACACTTTATCATTGAAATAATCCTATCCGACGAACCTATGGGTGTGAAGATATCTCTCGAACGTGTTCATGTGTGTAAAACTATGTAATTTAAATACCTATTTATACAGAGTAGTACGTCTGTATAGAAAATGTGAATCCTTCAAAAGTTCTGAGTGGAGTGGTGGGTGGGGTGTGGGCGTTGCCTCTCCCTAGGATGCGCGCGCTGCTGCTGGTTTCCTTGGCAACGAGATGACTCTTCTGCTTTGGTGAGAGACGAGTCCACTTGATTTAGGTGAGTTCCTCCTCCGGCGATCAGAAAACAGATGATTGGTTATCACACTCGTCGTTCGCTGGCGAAAACTGCCGTGTGCCAATTCTTTCACAGTCCACGTATATATGGAGATCTGTATGATGACACCGGAATTCGTAATTCGCGCTGACGACACAACAATACTGCTCAGCTGCTAGTGAAATACCAATTGAATTCCAGGTTACGAAACTGTTGTTCAACACTGCAACACTGTAATGTCTAGGGAATGCTGAGTGGAGTCTATCTCAACCGGCTCAATCTGGATATATACCAACAGGCTGTAATATTTGTATATTACGAATTCTGCACGTATTTGTATGTGACAGAGATAAGGAGCGCTTACTACATATCGTCTCAATACGGGATATAGTTTTAAACACTCGGATTATGTAACGCGTCACTGCTGTGTGGTTTCTTGTTTTTCACAA
>NW_024747242.1:0-10638 GCF_018991925.1 Homarus americanus
AAGGATTATAACAACCACAAATACATAAAACAATGGCGACCTTATGATTATAACACCACGACCATGATTATAACACTCACGACCATGATTATAAATCAACCACGACTATGATTATAACTACTACGACCATAATCATAACCAAACTAAGGATTATAAATAACTACGGTTCATGATTATAAATAACTACGACCATGATTACAACAACCACGACCATGATTATAACTACCACAAATATTATTATTATAACAACCCCGATCATGATTACAACACTCACGACCATGATTATAACAAATTCATGACTATGATTATAACAACCACGACTATGATTATAACAACCACGACTATGATTATAATTCACCACAAGTATTATTATAAATAACCGTGATCATGATTACAACACTCACGACCATGATTATAACAACCATGACTATGATTATAAATAAATCCACGACTATGATTATAAACAACCACGTCCAAGGATTATAACAACCACGGACTATGATTATAAATAACAACGACCATAATTATAACAACCACGACCATGATTATAACAACCACGACCATGATTACTATTATAACAACCACGACCATGATTATAACAACCACGACATTGATTATAACAACAACGACCATGATTATAACAACCACGACCATGATTATAACAACCACGACCATGCTTTATAACAACCAATTTAATTCATGATTATAAATAACTACGAATATGATTATAACGACCATTTAATTCATGATTATAGCAAACTACTTAATTCATGAATATAAATAAATCATGACTATGATAATAACAACCACGACTATGATGGTAAGGAAACACGACTATGATTATAATAGCCACAACTACGATTATAACAACTACCACCATGATTATAACAACTATGACCCTCATGATTATAAATAACCACAAATATTATTATAACAACTGCGACCATGAATATAACACTCACCAAATCATGATTATAAATAAATCCACGACTATGATTATAACAAATCCAGACTATGATCATAACCACAACAATGATTATAATAACCACGACCATGATTATAACAACCACGACCATGATTACAACAACCAGACCATGATTACATCAACCACGACCATGATTATAAATAACCACGACCATGATTATAACAACGATTTAATTGGCGCTTATAACAACCACTTAATCATGATTATAACAACCACGAATATGACGGTAACAACCACGACCATGATTATAACAACCACGACCATGATTACAACAACCAGGACCATGATTATATCAACCACGACCATGATTATAACAACCACGACCATGATTATAACAACGACGACCATGCTTATAACAACCACGACCATGATTATAACAACCACGAATATGATTATAACGACCATTTATGGCGACCATGATTATAACAACCACGTCTATGATAATAACAACCACGACTATGATTATAAGAACCACGACAATGATTATAATAACCATAACCATGATTATAACAACCACGACCATGATTATAACACTCACGACCATGATTATAACAACCACAACTATGATTATAACAACCACGACTATGATCATAACCACAACTATGATTATAACAACCACGACCATGATTATAACCACGATCATGATTACAACAACCACGACCATGATTATAACAACCACGACTATGGTTATACTAACCACGACCATGATTATAACAACCACGACCATGATTATAACAACCACGACTATGATTATACCAACCACGACCAAGATTATAACAACCACGACTATGATTATAATAAGCACGGCCTTGAATATAGCAACCACGACCATGATTATAACAACCACGACCATGATTATAACAACCACGACTATGATTATACCAACTACGACCAAGATTATAACAACCACGACTATGATTATAACAAGCACGGCCATGAATATACCAACCACGAACATGATTATAACAACCACGACCATGATTATAGCAACCACGAATATGATTATAAAAACAACGACTATGATTGTAACAACCATGACCATGATTATAACAACCATGACCATGATTATAACAACCACGAATGTGATTATAACAACCACGACCATGATTATAACAACCATGACCATGATTACAACAACCACAAATATTATTACAACAACCGCGACCATGATTATAACACTCATGACCATGATTATAACAACCGCTAATATGATTATAACAACCACGACTATGATCATAACCACATCTATGATTATAACAACCACGACCATGATTATAACAACCACGACCATGATTATAACGACCACGACCATGATTATAACAACAACGACCATAATTATAACAGCCACGACCATGATTATAACAACCACGACCATGATTATAACAACCACGACCATGATTATAACAACAACGACCATGATTATAACAACACCGACCATGATTATAACAACCACGACCATGATTATAACAACCACGACCATGATTATAACAACCATGACCATGATTATAACAACCACAAATATTATTACAACAACCCCGACCATGAATATAACACTCACGACCATGATTATAACAACCACTACTATGATTATAACAACCACGACTATGATCATAACCACAACTATGATTATAACAACCACCACCATGATTATAACAACCACGTTCATGATTATAACAACCACGACCATGATTATAACAACAACGACCATAATTATAACAACCACGACCATGATTATAACAACCACGACCATGATTATAACAACCACGACCATGATTATAACAACCACGACTATGATTATACCAACCACGACGAAGATTATAACAACCACGACTATGATTATAATAAGCACGGCCTTGAATATAGCAACCACGACCATGATTATAACAACCACGACCATGATTATAACAACCACGAACATGATAATAACAACCACGACGATGCGTATAACAACCATGACCATGATTATAACAACCATGAACATGATTATAACAAGCACGGCCATGAATGTAACAACCAACACATTCATTATAACAACCACGACCATGAATATAACAACCACGACCATGATTATAACAACCACGACAATGATTATAACAATCACGACTATGATTATAACAAACACGAATTTGATTATAACGACCACGACAATGATTATAACAACCACGACCATGAATATAACAAACCACGAGTATGATAATAACAACCACGACTATGATTATAAGAACCACGACAATGATTATAACAACCACGGCTTTGATTATAACAACCACGAATATGATTATACCAACCACGACCATGATTATAACCAACCACGACCATGATTATAACAACCTCGACTATGATTATAATAATCACGGCCATGAATATAACAACCACGACCATGATTACAACAACCACGACTATGATTATAGCAAGCACTGCCATGATGATAACAGTAACGACAATGATTATAAAAACCACGACTATGATTATAACAAGCACGGCCATGAATATACCAACCACGACCATGATTATAACAACCACGACCATGATTATAACAACCACGAATATGGTTATAACAACCACGACCATGATTATAACAACCATGACCATGATTATAACAACCACAGCCATGATTATAACAACTATGACCATGAATATAACAATCACGACCATAATTATAACAACCATGACCATGATTATAACAACCAGGAATATGATTATAACAACCACGACCATGATTATAACAACCATGACCATGATTATAACAACCACAAATATTATTATAATAACCGCGACCATGATTATAACACTCACGACGATGATTATAACAACCATGACTATGATCATAACCACAACTATGATTATAACAACCACGACCATGATTATGATAACCACGACCATGATTATAACAACCAAGACCATGATTATAACAACAACGACCATAATTATAACAACCACGACCATGATTATATCAACCACGACCATGATTATAACAACCACCACCATGATTATAACAACCACGACCTTGATTATAACAACAACGTCCATGATTATAACAACCACCGACCATGATTATAACAACCACGACAATGATTATAACAACCACGAGCATGATTATAACAAACACGAATATGATTATAACAACCACGACCATGATTATAGCAACCACGACCATGAATATAAGAACCACGACTATGATAATAACAACCACGACTATGATTATAAGAACCACTACTATGATTATAATAACCACAACCATGATTATAACAACCACGAACATAATTATGACAACCATGACTATGATTATAACAACCACGAATATGATTATAACAACTACGACCATGATTATGACAACCATGACCATGATTATAACAACCACAAATATTATTATAACAACCACGACCATGAATATAGCACTCACAACCATGATTATAACAATCACGACTTTGATTATAACAACCACGTCTATGATCATAACCACAACTTTTTTTATAACAACCACGACCATGATTATAACAACCACGACCATGATTATAACAACCACGACCATGATTATAACAACCACGACCATGATTATAACAACCACGACCATGAATATAACAACCACGACCATTATTATAACAACCACGACCATGATAACAACAACCACGACGATGATTATAACAACCACGACTATGATTATACGAACCACGACCATGATTATAACAACCTCGACCATGATTATAACAACCACGACCATGATTATAGCAACCACGACTATGATTATACCAACCACGACCATGATTATAACAAACACGAATTTGATTATAACGACCACGACAATGATTATAACAACCACGACCATGAATATAACAACCACGACTATGATTATAGCAACCACGGCCATCATTATAACAACCACGACCATGATTACAACAACCACGACCATTATTATAACAACCACGACCATGATTACAACAACCATGACAATGATTATAACAACCACGACTATGATTATACGAACCACGACCATGATTATAACAACCTCGATCATGATTATAACAACCACGACCATGATTATAAAAACCACGACTATGATTATACCAACCACGACCATGATTATAACAACCAAGACTATGATTATACCAACCACGACCATGATTATAACAACCTCGACCATGATTATTACAACCACGACCATGATTATAACAACCACGACCATGATTATAACAACCACGACTATGATTATACCAACCACGACCATGATTATAATAACCAAGTTTATGATTATAACAACCACGACCATGATTATAACAAACACGAATTTGATTATAACAACCACGACAATGATTATAACAACCACTACCATGAATATAACAACCACGACCATGATTATAACAACCACGACCATGATTATAACAACCACGACCATGATTATAACAACCACGACCATGATTATAACAACAACGACCATAATTATAACAACCACGACCATGATTATAACAACCACGACCGTTATAACAACCACGACCATGATTATAACAACCACGACCATGATTATAACAACCACGACCTTGATTATAACAACAACGACCATGATTATAACAACCACGGCCATAATTATAACACTAACGACAATGATTATAACAACCACGACTATGATTATAACAAGCACGGCCATGAATATACCAACCACGACCATGATTATAACAACCACGACCATGATTATAACGACCACGAATATGATTATAACAACCACGACCATGATTATAAGAACCATGACCATGATTATAACAACCACAGCCACGATTATAACAACCATGACGATGATTATAACAACCACGACCATGATTATAATAACCACGACCATGAATATAACAACCACGACCATAATTATAACAAACATGACAATGATTTTAAAAACCACGAATATGATTATAACAACCACGACCATGATTATAACAACCATGACCATGATTATAACAACAACGACCATGATTATAACAACAACGACCATGATTATAAATACCACGAATGTGATTATAACAACCACGACCTTGATTATAACAACAACGACCATGATTATAACAATCACGACCATGATTATAACAACCACGACCATGCTTATAACAACCACGACCATGATTATTACAACCACGAATATGATTATAACGACCACGACCATGATTATAGCAACCACGACCATGAATATAACAACCACGACTATGATAATAACAACCACGACTATGATTAGAAACACGACTATGATTATAATAGCCACAACCATGATTATAACAACCACGACCATGATTATAACAACCATGACCATGATTATAACAACCACAAATATTATTATAACAACCGCGACCATGAATATAACACTCACAACCATGATTATAACAACCACGACTATGATTATAACAACCGACCATGATTACAACAACCGCGACCATGAATATAACACTCACAACCATGATTATAACAACCACGACCATGATTATAACAACCACGACCATGATTATAACAACACGACCATGATTATATCACCGACCATGATTATAACAACCACGACCATGATTATAACAACCACGACCATGATTATAACAACCACGAATATGATTATAACGACCACGACCATGATTATAGCAACCACGACCATGAATATAACAACCACGACTATGATAATAACAACCACGACTATGATTATAAGAACCACGACTATGATTATAATAACCACAACCATGATTATAACAACCACGACCATGATTATAACACTCACGACCATGATTATAACAACCACAACTATGATTATAACAACCACGACTATGATCATAACCACAACTATGATTATAACAACCACGACCATGATTATAACCACGATCATGATTACAACAACCACGACCATGATTATAACAACCACGACTATGGTTATACTAACCACGACCATGATTATAACAACCACGACCATGATTATAACAACCACGACTATGATTATACCAACCACGACCAAGATTATAACAACCACGACTATGATTATAATAAGCACGGCCTTGAATATAGCAACCACGACCATGATTATAACAACCACGACCATGATTATAACAACCACGACTATGATTATACCAACTACGACCAAGATTATAACAACCACGACTATGATTATAACAAGCACGGCCATGAATATACCAACCACGAACATGATTATAACAACCACGACCATGATTATAGCAACCACGAATATGATTATAAAAACAACGACTATGATTGTAACAACCATGACCATGATTATAACAACCATGACCATGATTATAACAACCACGAATGTGATTATAACAACCACGACCATGATTATAACAACCATGACCATGATTACAACAACCACAAATATTATTACAACAACCGCGACCATGATTATAACACTCATGACCATGATTATAACAACCGCTAATATGATTATAACAACCACGACTATGATCATAACCACATCTATGATTATAACAACCACGACCATGATTATAACAACCACGACCATGATTATAACGACCACGACCATGATTATAACAACAACGACCATAATTATAACAGCCACGACCATGATTATAACAACCACGACCATGATTATAACAACCACGACCATGATTATAACAACAACGACCATGATTATAACAACAACGACCATGATTATAAATACCACGACCATGATTATAACAACCACGACCATGACCATGATTATAACAACCACAAATATTATTACAACAACCCCGACCATGAATATAACACTCACGACCATGATTATAACAACCACGACTATGATTATACCAACCACGACCAAGATTATAACAACCATGACCATGATTATAACAACCACAAATATTATTATAACAACCGCGATCATGATTATAACACTCACGACCATGATTATAACAACCACTACTATGATTATAACAACCACGACTATGATCATAACCACAACGATGATTATAACAACCACGACCATGATTATAACAACCACGACCATGATTATAACAACCACGACCATGATTATAACAACAACGACCATAATTATAACAACCACGACCATGATTATAACAACCACGACCATGATTAAAACAACCTCGACCATGATTATAACAACCACGACCTTGATTATAACAACAACGTTCCTGATTATAACAACTGCGACCATGATTATAACAACCACGACCAAGATTATAAGAACCACGACCATGATTATAACAACCACGAAAATGATTATAACGACCACGACCAGGATTATAGCAACCACGACCATAATTATAACAGACCCCGATAATGATAATAACAACCACGACTATGATTATAATAACCACGACTATGATTATAATAACCACAACCATGATTATAACATGATTATAATAACCACAACCATGATTATAACAACCACGACGAAAATTATAACAACCATGACTATGATTATAAGAACCACGAATATGATTATAACAACCACGACCATGATAATAACAACCATGACCATGATTATAACAACCACAAATATTATTATAACAAACGCGACCATGAATATAACACTCACGACCATGATTATAACAACCACGACTATGATTATATGAACCACGACTATGATCATCACCACAACTTTGAATAAAACAACCACGACCACGATTATAACAACCACGACCTTGATTATAACAACCACGACCATGATTATAACAACCACGATCATGAATATAACAACCATGACCATTATTATAACAACCACGACCATGATTACAACAACCACGACGATGATTATAACAACCACGACCATAATTATAACAACCACGACTATGATTATACCAACCACGACCATGATTATAACAACCACGACTATTACTATAACAACCACGACCATGATTATAACAAACACGAATTTGATTATAACGACCACGACAATGATTATAACAACCACGACCATGATTATACCAACCACGAACATGATTATAACAACTACGACCATGATTATAATAACCACGACCATGATTATAACAACCACGACCATAATTATAACCACCATGACCATGATTATAACAACCACGAACATGATTATAACAACCACGACGATGAGTATAACAACCATGACCATGATTATAACAAGCATGACCATGATTATAACAACCACGACCATGATTATAACAACCACGACCATTATAATAACAACCACGACCATGAATATAACAACCACGACCATTATTATAACAACCGCGACCATGATTACAACAACCATGACAATGATTATAACAATCACCAATAGATTATACGAACCACGACCATGATTATAACAACCTCGATCATGATTATAACAACCACGACCATGATTATAACAACCACGACTATGATTATACCAACCACGACCATGATTATAACAACCAAAACTATGATTATACCAACCACGACCATGATTATAACAACCTCGACCATGATTATTACAACCACGACCATGATTATAACAACCACGACTATGATTATACCAACCACGACCATGATTATAATAACCAAGACTATGATTATAACAACCACGAACATGATTATAACAAACACGAATTTGATTATAACGACCACGACAATGATTATAACAACCACTACCATGAATATAACAACCACGACTATGATTATAACAACCACGACTATGATTTTAAGAACCAAGACAGTGATTATAAAAACCACGACTTTGATTATAGCAACCACGACCATGATTATAACATCCACGACCATGATTATAACAACCATGACAATGATTATAACAACCACGACCATGATTATAACAACCACGACCTTTATTATAACAACCACGAATATGATTATAACAACCACGACCATGAATATAGCAACCACGACCATGAATAACCCACGACTATGATAATAACAACCACGACCATGATTATAACAATCACAACTTTGATTATAACAACATTGACCATGATTATAACAACCATGACCATGATTATAACAAGCACTGCCATGAATATAACAACCACGACATTCATTATAACAACCATGACAATGATTATAATAACCACGACTATGATTATAACAACCACGACCAAGATTATAGCAAACACGAATTTGATTATAACGACCACGACAATGATTATAACAACCACGACCATGAATATAACAAACCACGAGTATGATAATAACAACCACGACTATGATTATAAAAACCAAGACAATGATTATAAAAAACTACGACTATGCTTACTACCAACTACGACCAAGAATATAACAACCACCACCAGATTATAACAACCACGACCATGATTATAACAACTACGACTATGATTATAGCAACCACGGCCATAATTATAACACTAACGACAATGATTATAACAACCACGACTATGATTATAACAAGCACGGCCATGAATATACCAACCACGACCATGATTATAACAACCACGACCATGATTATAACGACCACGAATATGATTATAACAACCGACCATGATTATTAGACCATGACCATGATTATAACAACCACAGCCACGATTATAACAACCATGACGATGATTCTAACACCACGACCATGATTATAATAACCACGACCATGAATATAACCACGACCATAATTATAACAAACATGACCACCAGTTTTAACAACCACGAATATGATTATAACAACCACGACCATGATTATAACAACCATGACCATGATTATA
>NW_024747243.1:0-10987 GCF_018991925.1 Homarus americanus
ATACACAATCAGGGACTTTGTTATACTCGATCAGGGCCTTGTTATACTCCGATCAGGGCCTTTGTTATAACCTGATGAGGCTTTGTTATACTCAATCTGGGACTTTATACCGACTGAGCCCTTTGTTATATCTGATCTGGACTTTGATATACCTGATCAGGGACTTTGTTATACTCGATCAGGGACTTTTGTTATACCGACCAGGGCCTTTGTTGTACCTCGATGAGGGCCTGTTGCAATTTTGATCAGCCTTGTTATACTCGATTAGGGACTTGTTATACTTGATCAGGCCCTTGTTATACCTCGATCAGGGGCTTTATACCTGATTAGGGGCTTGTTATACTTGGATCAGGAGTTTTTATTCTAGATCAGTGGACTTGTCAAATGATCAGGAACTTTGTTATACTCATAGCGACCATGTTACATTTCTCGATCAGGAACTTTGTTATACCTCGTCTGTAGGGGCCTTTGTTATACCATGTTCAGGTGACTTTGTTATACTCGATCAGGATTTATACTCGAGATCAGAATATTACAACAATAGGGACTTTAGTATACCAGACTTACATACTCGATCAGGGGCCTTTGTTATACTCGATAAGGGGCCTTTCTTATACTCGAATAGGGGACTTTGTTATACTCGATTAGGGGACTTTGTTATACTTGATCAGGGCCCTTTGTTATACTCGATCAGGGGGCTTTGTTATACTCGATTAGGGGGCTTTGTTATACTTGATCAGGGGAGTTTTTTATTCTAGATCATTGGACTTTGCCTTACTCGATCAGGGAACTTTGTTATACTCTATCAGGGGACTTTGTTATACTCGATCAGGTAACTTTGTTATACTCGTTCAGGGGGCTATGTTATACTCGTTCAGGTGACTTTGTTATACTCGATCAGGGGACTTTATTATACTCGATCAGGAGACTTTCTTAAACTCGATGAGGGGACTTTTTATACTCGATCAGTGGAATTTGTTATACTCAATTAGGGGACTTTAGTATACTCGATCAGGGGACTTTGCTATACTCGATCATGGGGCTTTGTTATACTCGATAAGGGGCCTTTGTTATACTAGATGAGGGGACTTTGTTATTCTCGATTTGGGGAATTTGTTATACTTCATCAGGGGACTTTGTTATACTCGATCAGGGGATTTTGTTATACTCGATGAGGGGCTTTGTTATTCTTGATGAGGGGACTTTGTTATACTCGATGAGGGGCCTTTGTTGTACTCGATGAGGGGCCTTTGTTGTACTCGATCAGGGGCCTTTGTTGATACTCGATCACGGGACATTGTTATACTCGATGAGGGGCCTTTACTACACTCGATCAGGGAACTTTGTTATACTTGATATGGGGATAAGGGGCCTTTGTTATACTCGATCAAGGATCTTTGTTATACTCGTTCAGGGGGCTTTGTTATACTCGGTCAGGTGACTTTGTTATACTCGATGAGGGGGGCTTTGTTATACTCTATTAGGGGACTTTGCTATACTCGATCAGGGAAGTTTGTTATACTCTATCAGGGGACTTTGTTATACTCGATCAGGGATCTTTGTTATACTCGTTCTGGGGGCTTTGTTATACTCGGTCAGGTGACTTTGTTATACTCGATGAGGGATCTTTGTTATACTCGTTCAGGGGACTTTGTTATACTCGATCAGGGGACTTTGTTATACTCGATGAGGGGGCTTTAATATACTTGATCAGGGGACTTTGTTATAGTCGATCAGGGGGCTTTGTTGTACTCGATCAGGGGACTTTGTTATACTTGATCAGGGGCTTTTGTTATACTCGATGAGGCGGCTTTGTTATACTCGATGAGGGGACTTTGTTATACTTGATCAGGGGTCTTTGTTATACTCTATCAGTGGACTTTGTTATACTTGATAAGGGGACTTTAATATACTCGATCAGGGGACTTTGTTATACTCGATTAGGGGGCTTTGTTATACTCTATCAGGGGACTTTGTTATACGCGATGAGGAGACTTTCTTATTCTCAATCAAGGGACTTTGTTATACTGGATGAGTGGACTTTGTTATACTCGATC
This sequence comes from Homarus americanus, assembly GCF_018991925.1. Taxonomy (NCBI): domain Eukaryota; kingdom Metazoa; phylum Arthropoda; class Malacostraca; order Decapoda; family Nephropidae; genus Homarus; species Homarus americanus. Next base: position 2,058 of record NW_024747243.1, read on the forward strand.
AGGGAATTTAATATACTCGATCAGGGGAATTTGCTATTCTCGATGAGGGGCCTCTTTGTTATACTCAGTCAGGGGACTTTGTTATACTCGATCAGGGGACTTTGTTATACTCGATCAAGGGACTTTGTTATACTTGATCAGGGGCTTTTGTTATACTCGATGAGGCGGCTTTGTTATACTAGATGAGCGGACTTTGTTATACTTGATCAGGGGTGTTTGTTATACTCGATCAGTGGACTTTGTTATACTTGATAAGGGACTTTTGTTATACTCGATAAGGGACTTTTGTTATACTAGATCAGGGGAATTTGTTATACTCTATCAGGGGCCTTTGTTATACTCGATCACGGGACATTGCTATACTCGGTCAGGTGACTTTGTTATACTCTATGAAGGGGCTTTGTTATACTCGATCTGGGGACTTTGTTATACTCGATCAGGTGACTTTGTTATACTCGATCAGGGGACTTTGTTATACTCGATTAGGGGGCTTTGTTATACTCGATGAGGGGCCTTTGTTATCCTCGATAAGGGACTTTTGTTATACTCGATAAGGGACTTTTGTTATACTCGATCAGGGGAATTTGTTATACTCGATCAGGGGACTTTGTTATACTCGATCAGGGGACTTTATTATACTCGATTAGGGAACTTTGTTATACTCGATCAGGGGACTTTGTTATACTCGATTAGGGGAATTTGCTTTACTCGATCAGGGGGCTTTGTTATACTCGATAAGGGGCTTTTGTTATACTCGATCACGGGACTTTGCTATACTCTGTCAGGTGACTTTGTTATACTCTGTGAGGGGGCTTTGTTATACTCTATCAGGGGATTTTGTTATACTAGATCAGTGGACTTTGTTATACTCGATCAGGGTCTTTGTTATACTCGTTGAGGGGACTTTGTTATCCTCGATCAGGGATCTTTAGTATACTCGTTCAGGGGGCTTTGTTATACTCGATCAGGGGACTTTGTTATACTCGATCAGGGATATTTGTTATACTCGTTTAGGGGGCTTTGTTATACTCGGTCAGGTGACTTTGTTGTACTCGATGAGGGGGCTTTGTTATACTCTATCAGGGGACTTTGTTATACTCGATAAGGGGACTTTAATATACTCGATCAGGGAAGTTTGTTATACTCAATTAGACCTTTGTTATACTCGATCAGGGGATTTTGTTATACTCGATGAGGGGCCTTTGTTGTACTCGATTAGGGGCCTTTGTTGTACTCAATCACGGGACTTTGTTATACTCGATCAGGGGCCTTTGTTATACTCGTTGAGGGGGCTTTGTTATACTCGGTCAGGTGAGTTTGTTATACTCGATGAGGGGGCTTTGTTATACTCTATCAGGGGACTTTGTTATACTCGATTAGGGACCTTTGTTATACTCGTTCAGGGGGCTTTGTTATACTCGGTCATGTGACTTTGTTATACTCGATGAGGGGGCTTTGTTATACTCTATCAGGGGACTTTGTTATACTCGATAAGGGAACTATAATATACTCGATCAGGGCACTTTGTTATACTCGTTCAGGGGACTTTGTTATACTCGTTCAGGGTATTTGTTTTACTCGTTCAGGGCTCTTTGTTATACTCGTTCAGCGGCTTTGTTATACTCGGTCAGGTGACTTTGTTATACACGATGAGGGGGCTTTGTTATACTCTATCAGGGGACTTTGTTATACTCGATCAGGAAGTTTGTTATACCGATAAGCGCCTGAAATACTCGACAGGACTTGTCATACCGATCAGGGGAATTTGTTATACTGATCAGGGACTTTGTTTACTCGATCAGCGGACTTCATATACCTCGATCAGGGACTTTGTTATAGCTGATCAGAGCAGATTAGTTGACTTTGTTATACCCGATTAGGACTTCAAAAATACCCGACCAGGGACATTACATAATACTGACGAGGGACTTTGTTACCGATCAGAATTTCATACTCGATCAGGGCCTTTTATACCCGATAAGCGGCCCTGTTATACTCCGACGAGGAGACTTTATATACCGATCAGGAATCTGTTATACCCGATCAGGGGACTTGTTATACTCGAGAGGGCTTTGTTATACTCTATCAGAAACTTCTGTATATACTCAATCAGGGAATTTGTTATCTTCAATCAGCATCTTTGATATACCCGTTCCGGGGCTTTGTTATACTCGATCAGGGACTTTGTTATACGCGATCAGAGACTTTTCTTATTCTCAATCAGAGGACTTTTATATACTCGATGAGTGGACCTGTTATAATCATCAGGAATTTACACCCGATCAGACCTTTTGTTATACCTCAGATCAGCGGACTTGCTATACTCTATCAGGGACTTTACACTCGATCAGGGACTTTGTTATACCATCAGCAGATAAGAGGGACTTCGTTTATACCTCGATCAGGGACTTGTACCTGATCAGGACATTGTTATACCCGATCAGGGACTTTGTTATACCCGATAAGAATTTGTTATACTCGATGAGGGGATCTTTTATACTGATCAGGGGAATTTTGTTATACTTGATCAGGGACTTGTTATACTCGATAAGGGGCTTTTGTTATACTCGATCAGGGGAATTTGTTATACTCGATCAGGGGACTTTGTTTTACTCGATCAGGGGACTTTGTTATACTCGATCCGGGGACTTTGTTATAGTTGATCAGGGCAGATTAGTGGACTTTGTTATACTCGATGAGGGACTTTAAAATACTCGATCAGGGGACATTGCTATACTCGATGAGGGGACTTTGTTATACTCGAACAGGGGAATTTGTTATACTCGATCAGGGGCCTTTGTTATACTCGATAAAGGGCCTTTGTTATACTCGATGAGGGGACTTTGTTATACTCGATCAGGGGAATTTGTTATACTCGATCAGGGGACTTTGTTATACTCGATGAGGGGGCTTTGTTATACTCTATCAGGGGACTTTGTTATACTCGTTCAGGGGAATTTGTTTTCTTCGATCAGGGATCTTTGTTATACTCGTTCCGGGGCTTTGTTATACGCGATCAGGGGACTTTGTTATACGCGATCAGGAGACTTTCTTATTCTCAATCAGAGGACTTTGTTATTCTCGATGAGTGGACTTTGTTATACTCGATCAGGGGAATTTGCTATACCCGATCAGGGGACTTTGTTATACCCGATCAGCGGACTTTGTTATACTCTATCAGGGGACTTTGTTATACTCGATCAGGGATCTTTGTTATACTCTCTCAGGGGCCTTTGTTATTCTCGATTAGGGGAATTTGATATACTCGATCAGGGGACTTTGTTATACTCGATAAGGGGACTTTGTTATACTCGATCAGGGGACTTTGTTATACTCGATCATGGCCCTTTGTTATACTCGATGAGGGGGCTTTGTTACTACTCGATCAAGTGGCTTTGTTATACTTGATCAGGGGACTTTGTTATACTAGATTTGTGGACTTTGTTATACTCGATCACGGGACTTTAATATACTCGATGAGGGGGCTTTGTTATACTCGATCAGGGGACTTTGTTATACCAGATCAGGCGACTTTGTTATACTCGATCAGGGGACGTTGTTATACTCGATCAGGGATCTTTGTTCTACTCTATCAGGGGACTTTGTTATACTCGATTAGGGAACTTTGTTATACTTGTTCAGGGGGCTTTGTTATATTCGTTCAAGGTGACTTTGTTATACTCGATCAAGGGACTTTGTTATACTCGATCAGGGGGCTTTGTTATACTCGATGAAGGGACTTTGTTATACTCGATGAGGGGACTTTAATATACTCGATGAGGGGGCTTTGTTATACTCGATGAGGGGACTTTGTTATACACGATCAGGGGACTTTGTCTATACTCGATGAGGGGGCTTTGTTATACTCGATAAGGGGCCTTTGTTATACTCAATGAGGGACTTTGTTATACTCGATCAGGGGAATTTGTTATACTCGATCAGGGGACTTTGTTTTACTCGATCAGGGGATTTTGTTATACTCGATCAGGGGACTTTGTTATAGTTGATCAGGGCAGATTAGTGGACTTTGTTATACTCGATGAGGGACTTTAAAATACTCGATCAGGGGACATTGCTATACTAGATGAGGGGACTTTGTTATACTCGATCAGGGTAATTTGTTATACTCGATCAGGGGCCTTTGTTATACTCGATAAGGGCCTTTGTTATACTCGATCAGGGGACTTTGTTATACTCGATGAGGGGGCTTTGTTATACTCGATCATGGGACTTTGTTATACACAATCAGGGGACTTTGTTATACTCGATCAGGGGCCTTTGTTATACTCGATGAGGGGGCTTTGTTATACTCTATCAGGGGACTTTTTTATACTCGATCAGGGGCCTTTGTTATACTCGATCGGAGGACTTTGTTATACTCAATCTGGGGACTTTGTTATACTCGATCAGGGGCCTTTGTTATATTCAATCTGGACTTTGATATACTCGATCAGGGGACTTTGTTATACTCGATCAGGGGCCTTTGTTATATTCGATGAGGAGCCTTTGTTATACTCGATCAGGCGACTTGGTTATACTCGATCAGGGGTCGTTGTTGTACTCGATCAGGGGGCTTTGTTGTACTCGATCAGGGGCCATTGTTATACTCGATAAGGGGCCATTGTTATACTTGATCAGGGGAGTTTGTTATACTCGATAAGGGGACTTTGTTATACTCGATGAGGGGCTTTGTTATACTTGATCAGGGGACTTTGTTATACTCGATCAGGGGACTTTGTTATGCTCGACCAAGGGTCTTTGTTATACTGGATCAGTGGACTTTGTTATACTCTATCAGGGGACTTTGTTATACTCGATGAGGGGCCTTTGTTTTACTCTATCAGGGGACTTTGTTATACTGGATCTGGGGACTTTGTTATACTCGATCAGTTTTCTTTGTTATTCTTTATCAGGGGACTTTGTTATACTCGACCAGGGGCCTTTGTTGTACTCGATAAGGGGCAGTTGTTATACTCGATTAGGGGACTTTGTTATACTTGATCAGGGCCCTTTGTTATACTCGATGAGGGGACTTTGTTATACTCGATCAGGGGGCTTTGTTATACTTGATCAGGGGAATTTGTTATACTAGATGAGTGGACTTTGTTATACTCGATGAGGGGACTTTGTCATACTCGATCAGGGGAATTTGTTATACTCGATCAGGGGACTTTGTTTTACTCGATCAGGGGACTTTCTTATACTCGATCAGGGAACTTTGTTATAGTTGATCAGGGCAGATTAGTGGACTTTGTTATACTCGATGAGGGACTTTAAAATACTCGATCAGGGGACATTGCTATACTCGATGAGGGGACTTTGTTATACACTTCAGGGGAATTTGTTATACTCGATAAGGGGCCTTTGTTATACTCGATAAGGGGCCTTTGTTATACTCGATGAGGGGACTTTGTTATACTCGATCAGGGGAATTTGTTATACTCGACCAGGGGACTTTGTTATACTCGATGAGGGGTCTTTGTTATACTCATCAGGGGACTTTGTTATACTCGTTCAGGGGAATTTGTTTTCTTCGATCAGGGATCTTTGTTATACTCGTTCCGGGGGCTTTGTTATACTCGATCAGGGGACTTTGTTATACGCGATCAGGAGACTTTCTTATTCTCAATCAGAGGACTTTGTTATACTCGATGAGTGGACTTTGTTATACTCGATCAGGGGAATTTGCTTTACCCGATTAGGGGACTTTGTTATACTCGATCAGCGGACTTTGTTATACTCTATCAGGGGACTTTGTTATACTCGATCAGGGGACTTTGTTATACTCGATCAGGGCAGATCAGGGGACTTTGTTGCACTCGATGAGGGGGCTTTGTTGTACTCGATCAGGGGCCTTTGTTATACTCGATAAGGGGCCATTGTTATACTCGATCAGGTACATTGTTATACTCGATAAGGGGACTTTGTTATACTCGATGAGGGTGCTTTGTTATACTCGATTAGGGGACTTCGTTATACTCGATCAGGGGACTTTGTTATACTCGATCAGGGGACTTTAATATACTCGAACAGGGATCTTTGTTATACTCTATCAGGGGGCTTTGTTATACTCGATCAGGGATCTTTGTTATACTCGATCAGGGGACTTTGTTATACTCGATGAGTGGCCTTTGTTTTACTCTATCAGGGGAACTTTGTTATACTCGACCAGGGGCCTTTGTTGTACTCGATGAGGGGACTTTGTTGCACTCGATGAGGGGCCTTTGTTATACTCGATAAGGGGCCTTTGTTATACTCGATTAGGGGACTTTGTTATACTCGATCAGGGGACTTTGTTATACTCGATGAGGGCCCTTTGTTATACTCGATCAGAGGGCTTTGTTATACTCGATCAGGGGGCTTTGTTATACTTGATCAGGGGACTTTGTTATACTAGATCAGTGGACTTTGTTATACTCGATCCGGGGACTTTAATATACTCGATCAGGGATCTGTGTTATACTCTGTCAGGGGTCTTTGTTATACTCGATCAGGGATCTTTGTTATACTCGTTCAGGGGGCTTTGTTATACTCGTTCAGGTGACTTTGTTATACTCGATCAGGGGACTTTGTTATTCTCGATGAGGAGACTTTCTTATGCTCGATGAGGGGACTTTAATATACTCGATCAGGGGGCTTTGTTATACTCGATGAGGGGACTTTGTTATACTCGATCAGGGGACTTCGCTATACTCGATCAGGGGGCTTTGTTATACTCGATAAGGGGCCTTTGTTATACTCGATGAGGGGACTTTGTTATTCTCGATTCGGGGAATTTGTTATACTTGATGAGGGGACTTTGTTATACTCGAACAGGGGATATTGTTATACTCGATGAGGGGCCTTTGTTGTACTCGATCAGTGGTCTTTGTTGTACTCGATCACGGGACTTTGTTATACTCGATCAGGGGCCTTTGTTATACTCGGTGAGGGGGCTTTGATATAACTCGGTCAGGTGAGTTTGTTATACTCAATGAGGGGGCTTTGTTATACTCTATCAGGGGACTTTGTTATACTCGATAAGGGGACTTTAATATACTCGATTAGGGACCTTTGGTATACTCGTTCAGGGGACTTTGTTATACTCGTTCAGGGGACTTTGTTATACTCGATCAGGGATCTTTGTTATACTCGTTTAGGGGGCTTTGTTATACTCGGTCAGGTGACTTTGTTATACACGATGATGGGGGCTTTATTATACTCTATCAGGGGACTTTGTTTTACTCGATCAGGGATCTTTGTTATACTCTATCAGGGGACTTTGTTATACTCGATCAGGGATCTTTGTTATACTCGTTCTGGGGGCTTTGTTATACTCGGTCAGGTGACTTTGTTATACTCGATGAGGGGGCTTTGTTATACTCTATCAGGGGACTTTATTATACTCGATCAGGGATCTTTGTTATACTCGTTCAGGGGACTTTCTTATACTCGATCAGGGGACTTTGTTATACTCGATGAGGGGGCTTTAATATACTTGATCAGGGGACTTTGTTATACTCGATCAGGGGGCTTTGTTATACTCGATCAGGGGACTTTGTTATACTTGATCAGGGGCTTTTGTTATACTCGATGAGGCGGCTTTGTTATACTCGATGAGGGGACTTTGTTATACTTGATCAGGGGTCTTTGTTATACTCGATCAGTGGACTTTGTTATACTTGATAAGGGGACTTTAATATACTCGATCAGGGGACTTTGTTATACTCGATCAGGGGACTTTGTTCTACTCTATCAGGGGACTTTGTTATACGCGATGAGGAGACTTTCTTATTCTCAATCAAGGGACTTTGTTATACTGGATGAGTGGACTTTGTTATACTCGATCAGGGAATTTAATATACTCGATCAGGGGAATTTGCTATTCTCGATGAGGGGCCTTTGTTATACTCGATGAGGGGACTTTCTTACACTCGATCAGGGAAATTTGTTATTTTCGATGAGGGGGCGTTGTTATACTCGATCAGTGGACTTTATTATACTCGATCAGTGGAGTTTGTTATACTCGATTTGGGGACTTTGTTATACTCGATCAGGTGACTTTGTTATACTCGATCAGGGGACTTTGTTATACTCGATTAGGGGGCTTTGTTATACTTGATCAGGGGACTTTTTTATTCTAGATCAGTGGACTTTGCCTTACTCGATCAGGGAACTTTGTTATACTCTATCAGGGGACTTTGTTATACTCGATCAGGGAACTTTGTTGTACTCGATGAGGGGCCTTTGTTATACTCGATAAGGGGACTTTGTTATACTCGATGAGGGGACTTTTTATACTCGATCAGGGGGCTTTGTTTTACTCGATAAGGGGCCTTTGTTATACTCGATGAGGGGACTTTGTTATTCTCACTTAGGGGAATTTGTTATACTTGATCAGGGGACTGTTATACTCGATCAGGGGAATTTGTTATACTCGAATAGGGGCTTTGTTATTCCTGATGAGAGGACTTTGTTATACTCGATCAGGGGCCTTTGTTGTACTCGATGAGGGGCCTTTGTTGTACTCGATCAGGGGCCTTTGTTGTACTCGATCACGGGACTTTGTTATACTGGATCAGGGGCCTTTATTACACTTGATCAGGAAACTTTGTTATACTCGATAAGTGGCCTTTGTTATACTCGATCAGGGATCTTTGTTATACTCGTTCAGGGGGCTTTGTTATACTCGGTCATGTGACTTTGTTATACTCGATGAGGGGGCTGTGTTATACTCTATCAGGGTACTTTGCTATACTCGATCAGGGAAGTTTCTTATACTCGATAAGGGGCCTTTGTTATACTCGATGAGGGGACTTTGTTATACTCGATCAGTGGAATTTGTTATACTCGATCAGAGGACTTTGTTATACTCGATAAGGGACTTTTGTTATACTCGATCAGGGGACTTTGTTATACTCGATAAGGGACTTTTGTTATACTCGATCAGG